>NW_009725696.1:37026-46907 GCF_000703405.1 Apaloderma vittatum
TAAAGCAGAACTAAGAAAGGCTAGTATCAGAAATAATTTGGCTTCATCTTTCAAGAATTTTTACTCAGACTGCCTGAACTATTAAAACATTCTATCCTACTGTTGACACAGACACATCTATAACTAAAGCCTATGTAAACTATGCATACAACACTGAGGGTAAAATTTGACTCAGATTTTCAGTCACAGCAGTCATGTGATGAACCTGCATTTATTGCTTACTTCTCAAGCCAAATTAATCAGGGATCCACAGCAGTATTCACACATTTTCAGGAAATTGTGGAATTTTTTTTTCCCCCCTATAACAAGTCATAAGGCATGAGGACTGATTTATAATCTATTTTCTACTAACATGAACTTCTCTGACTTTCTAGACTGAAAATTCAAATCTCCTCTGCAGGAAAGGTAGAAAAGTCACCAGCTACAACAAATTCACTATCTGATTCCAAGAATAGGTTCTAGTTCTTACCAGTATTTGATAAAGTTTTCAAGAGAAGGCCGTTGAGATGCCTTGCGTCCAGTAAGAAAGCACTGCATGTGCAGAGCAGAGAAGAGGGCCGGTTCACTGTCTCACATCATGACATGGGAACTACGTTGTCTGAGACAAGACATGTAATTGCATAAAGAAGCGTGGAACTGGCCAGTCCTTCTCTTGCTATCTACCTCTGCAAGACCCAGCATATAGGGTTCTTTGGAAACCACGATCTGGCAGCGCACGAATACTGCACAGCTAGAAACTGTCAGTGTTCTCCCTCCCCTTTGTCCAGACAGCAGCCCTTCAGCATACTGCCTGTCCGCACAGGGGCAGGTCACTCGTCACCAGAGCATTTGGATGTTCAGTAAAACAACAAACAGGCCTCTGATCAGAGTCCAGTTGCTTTAGTTCTGGCTTTGTATTTGAGCAGGGACAGAAGGAGAGAGCAGGACAGCAATGAAGAACCAGTCAGTCAGGCGGGTGGAGGAGAACAGCACAGACCTAGAGGGATGCCAGCACACTCCCAGCACCAAGAGGGAGGCAAGGCAGGTCTGCAACAGCTGCAAGCGGCCCAGTAGCTGCTGTTCCTTCTTAGGACTAATAATTCACCTTCTTTTCTTCAGTCTATTCCAGTGCAGGTTTAGTCAGCTGACATATATTGCATATATATTCTGGCAAGTTCCTCTCCAATCTTCCATAGTGGGGAGTCATGAGACTATTTCTGCTCCACATAGTTTCACAAGTCAAATGAACATTGGTGTCCATTTGGAAATAAGCAAAATGGGAACAATTCGATTATTAAGCTATGAGGGAAAGAAGATATTTCATTCCACAGCAAAAGAAAGGAATGACGGGATCCAAACAGTAGCCAGAACTGTGATGAAAGAGTACATGCATGATTTTGTGTACATAGAATCCAGTAGTGAGTACAAAGCAAAGAAATCCTGGATTTGTCTCCACACAGATGCCACTGATGTTAGACACTGAAGTTGTGAAAAAGTTGTTAAGGGACTGAATTTCAGGTCAGTCTGAAGCTGACTGTACAACAGCACAGTTAGGGACTCTCTTCCCTGATCCAGTACCAAAGAGAATCTTGTCGCTGCTGTGATCTATAGAAGCATGGCACAAAATCAAGTAGAGCTTGAACAGCTTCTGAATTCACTTTTTGTTCTGCCCACTTTTCTTATATTCATGGATCTCAAGTTAGCATTCACTTTTGAGAAACAGAGGCTCAAAGAGATTAGATGAGAAAAAAATCAAGAGTTTTGAAAAGAAATATTTTCTTCCACCCACAGGTATCACCAGCCACCTGCTACCCCAGTGTGTACTTCCTAGTGTGGGCTTTGGACTTCCTTGTAAAGGTTCTCCATGACTCTCCCTTGCCGGTATATACCATTTGCTTCCCCACTCCTCCATCTTCCTCATGACATGAAGGACATGGGGCAGTCAGTGCGGGTGAACAAGGGAAAGAAGAAATACACACAGAGAATTGCCAGTACTTGAGAGAGAGAACAGACTTTTCAGAATGTGTTCAGTGCTCAGCCACCACAGGCAAGGTGAGAGGAGACAGCTCAGCACTGTGGCTTTGAGGACGTTATGCTATCATGCAACATAGTGGGAGGATAGAGTATTCTCTCGGACAGTTACTGGGACCACCTAGCTTAAAGCAGTCCTGCTTACAGTTATCTCTTCATGGTACAGACAGCAGCCTTTCACAGCATGGCTGGAGTTAGAAGGACATCTGGAAGTCAGCTCATTTTAAACCCCTGCTGAGGCAGGGTCACCTACAACAGGTTGCCCAGGACCACATCCACACAGCTTTTGAATATCCCCAAGATGGAGACTGCACAACTTTTTCTCTCTACAGGGCAGAAAATAGTATTACAGAATTATAAAGAAAGTTAATGGTTTTTTTCTATGTAAGGTAGGGCCAAAACAATCTTTCACAAGTGAACTGAAGGAGTGCAGAAAGAGATGGAGATACACTGCAAGTACACTTTTACAGCATCATTGTCCTTCCACACACCAACGTTTATACAACTCTCTGATACAAACAAAATGTAACGGTGATTATTAATTAATACCCTAATGTGCAAACAACTTGGATCCCATAACAAATTATGTAATTTCTCTTACTTCTTACTGCTCACAAAGGTTCTTTCAGTAATATTTTACAGAACAAAAAGCCTCCTTAAAACCAGTGTTTTTCTCTAACTTTTGCTGTCAGATTAATGACAAATGGAAATGAATTTTTCTACCACAGTTACTTTTTAGTGGCAAAATTATCAAACCATGTCATTTTTACCTGAACACACCTAATGTGGAGTTTTTCATCTGTAAACACACAGTTTTGAACTTCTCCCTAATTACAAGTAACTGAATGTTAATTCGTTATTTGCTTCCAGGCAAGGCATTGTTCATTATTATTACTCACATAGATATAAACAAAAGGGACACCTCAGCTAAAAATTCTAACACTCACAAAGTTGTTTCCTCCGTGTATGAGAAAGTACTACTGTACCTTTGTTTACTTACCCACAATTCCTAATGCAATGTAACCCAAAATGACAACTATGAAGATCACACAGCAAATAACATCTGTACAGTGCCTAGGGACAGAAAGAAACACTTTTTAAAAATAAGGTGTCTACTATGACCCTCTGAAAACACTGAGTGTCATAGAGTATTTTAACATCTGAATAAGATGGCTGCATCTGCACCTAGTGGAAGTCTTACTCAAAAAATCATGTCCGAGGTGCACACTTTCACAGCAAAACCAGCAATAAAAACATATTGAGGAACAGGTTTAAACATTTTTAAATAAATGATACTTTACAACACTGAATCCATTAGGTCACTTATGTTATAAACTACTATAGGACATGTGTGTCAATAAGTCCCTAAAACTGGTATCAAATACTGCAAACAATGTGATGAAAGAAAGATTCAGCACAACTTACCTGTGTTATAAATAGCTTATGAATGAAAAACTAACAGCATGACACAAAAGAAGCCTATATGCAACTACCCCTGAACTCTGCACAAAATCCTGACTCAGCTGCTTGACCTCACTTAATGCAACCAAAATAGGCTCTGTGGAGATGACAAAGAACTCCCAATACGTTGTGGAAAGCCATACCTTCTTTTACAGACAAGCAATCAAACAGCAGTCTCCAGTCTGAAATTCGAGCCAGTGAGTAAACTGTAAGTATTCAATTAAATTACTATCTTCTATTTATTGTCTGCAGGCAGAGAGGTAGAGATGTGGACTACTAGACTAATTTTTCTCCAGCGCTTGACCTCAACCAGAGCAGTTCCAGGAGCGTAACTAATACGAGGCACACACTCCCCAAAGGTGGGAGATGGTCAGCACACACTGATGGAGACCATCTTCTCCAAGGGCTCCACCTGAGGTCACCAGTGCTCTCCTTCACAACCTGTTGCTTCTAAAGATGTGTGGAAGCAAAATAGTTGCTACCTCACAGGCCTTTGCAGGCCTTACTGGTTAAGAAACAGTTGCTGCTAATCGTCCCACCTGGATTTAATTAACAAAGGAGTGAATTACTCACAAAAGGGCGTGTTGCCTAGAGATACCGTACCTGAAGGATTTCAGCTGCTGCCATTATTTACCATGCCCTGCTTATCTGACAGGGGTTTGGTGACAAAGGGTTGTATAACCTGAAGGCATTTGAGCGGTGGCCGCCCTACTGGGCAGGGCTCATGTCCGCCCAGCCTGCCAGTGCTGCTCAGGGCTGTCCCCACCACTGCAGGGACAAACCTCCCCTCTGGACCCGATCCCAACTCTGTCCCGCTCCTCTGGGACGGAGGAGTGAGCAATAATCACCCTGGGAATGCTAACACGCACTTGCAGTTAAAGCAAAGGACTACCTTTATAAAACGAGTGAATTTCCTCTCTGCTTGCAAGTTCATGCAAGGAGCCAAAGAGATACAAGCTGAACCTTGCCATTAAAATAAATCGTAGAATCCAAACTCCAACTGACACATAGTCATTTTTAGCCTTCCATTTTCCAATCTATGTTTTATCTTAGAGAGAACCATTAGTCTTTAGCATAAAGGAGAAAAAGATGGCAGACCTTCTAAACTGTTGGAGAACTTGAAAAGTGTTTCAGGCATTGAAAAGGAATGAAAAATCCTGTACCCTTCTCTACAGAGGCAGTTTTAACATCCCAAGGCCAAGGTGGTGCAGGATTCAAGGTCCATGTGATAGTAATCTAAGAAAGGACAACTGCTGGAAGTAGAAGTGCTGCTGAAAGGATGGTGCTTATTTTCCCAGCCTCTGCTCAGATGCAGTTCTGACACTGCTCAACGTTGGCTCTCTTCCCTCCAGAGCCATTCTTAAGAGGTAGAATATTTAATTGAAGATGTCTCAGGAGAAATATGGCACCATAAATACCGTAATTACAACTCCTACAGTCTCAAAAACATCTTCCAGTCCAATTCTCACAGGTTTCGTTTCATGATACCGAAATGCAATTAAAGGTTACACCCATTCGTGCTAAAGGCAGAGCCACCATTAACAAGTACCCACAACCGCTTCACCAGAATGCAGCGTTTTCTTCTTTGTAAGACAAAAACTTCTGTACAGTACCTAGTAAAACTCACTGCTGCCAAGTATTGCCGTCATAAATATTTAAAAAATATGTAAGAAGTACATAAATCCTCTTTTGGTTGGCTTCATATAGTTATACAACAGTTCATTCAGACTACTTGTTCACAAAAAATAATTGTTTATTTTACTAAATACTACAGGTGAAACCCTGGCTCCATTTAACATAATTGTTAGCTCAAGTAGCTCATTTCCAGTGAGATCATGATATTATCTCATAAACAAAAGGCTACACAGGAGGAGAAAAATGTAAAACATCTTAAATCAGTAAATCAAAATAACTCCGTAAAGGAACAAAGTTATGCTGTGAAGATTCTGGGAGTTTCCAAAGTTGCAGAAACTGAAATGATGGGAATTGCCTTTTCCTAAACAGGAGATATAGGAAACTCATGCTTATTACTGAAACCTAATCAGATATTATCCAGCAATGCTTTGATTGAAAACAAATTTGATACGATTTTTTTCAAACTAAGAAGGTGATCTGCTTTTTCAGTTTGTTCAGAGCAAAATCATTCAGGAGACTGAACTGTTAAATGGAACCCTAAGGGAGAGGGATTAATGGAAATATGAGAACACTGCTTATTATATGGGCTCTATACTCTTTCTTATAGGTAGCGCTATCATACTTTCCTATAATAATAATGTAATAACATGTAAACATTCAAAGAGAAAAAGTACTTTATATTTCTTATCATATAGATGATGAAAACAATAAAAATTCTTTTGCTAATAGCCAGTATTGAAAATGTTGAGTTTTTTTGGTACTCTTAGATAAACAAGTTCCATAAGTTGGATCAAAACACAGTGAGCCTACATATTTGAATGTAAGAGTTTCCACAGAGATAAAGTGCTGATAAAATCATCAGATTCATCATTTTCAGGTGACGTAATAAAAGACCTTCATTTGGTTACGTGCACAGTTCAGACTCCCACATCACATTCTACTGCTTACTGCTGTCATTGATCTTAATTTATGGAGCCTGACTTGCTTCCCACTGTCTCTCAGAAACATACTGGCTTCTTGGCTTCTCTTGCTGCGCTACATATGGCAGTGCATGCAAACCATACTTTGTGCACATGTACTGGCATCCTAGCAAATAAAGGAGCACAAAGATAAATTGTTAAGGACTGACGAGAACCCCTCTCTGTTCAGCAGTTTCACGTCCAACCTGTCACATCAAGATGCTGCACTAGCAAGAAACAACAACGTTGAGGAGTTAAACAGCACTGGCAGTGTATCAGCACCTACAAACAGTCCTCAGCCTGGCACTGGGCAACCACAGAGCAAAACAAGCCTCAGGATGTTCAGAGCATGTGTTTCAGGTCACCACTTTCAACTCTGCTGACACAACAAGGTGACCACTAATGTCCTCACTTCTGAGTTTCTCCTCCCTGCTTGACTAAGCTTGTGTTCTGAGACTTCCTTAAACCATGCTGTGGCAAGGTGATGTTACACTACGCCATACAATGCCACACACTGCTCTCTTTCTTCACCGGGTCGGAACTGAGAAGCAAAATCTGCTGTACGAATGGGTATTTCTATCAGCCCGGTGACAGAATATCATCCTGCACAACTGAATAAATGTGCAATGTGTCCATAAACTAAATATTTGCAGTGAAATTTCCTTTCAAAATCACCCAGGAACTGCCACTTCTACTGTGAAGGCCAAAACTGCACAGAAAAAGATATTTATACAAGTTTTTGCCACAAGTTGTTTTCCATCAATTTAAATTCTGCATTTCCTTAATGATCATGACCAACATGCACTGACCTGCATGGATGTACTAAGTTGGCACGTCTCAGTTACAGGCACCTGGCTTAAGGAAGTATTGTTTAGTTCTGGAAACCTCCTATTTTGATAGCTGCAAGTGTGCAACATTTATAGACACCGTATGCCCCAAACCAGAACACAAAACAAGAACTATAAGAAACATGTAGGCTTCCCATTGACATTAGTGAGTGCCTGGCACATTATGCTGATATAGACAACAACGTGGACCAATAAAATACACCAATAGCAGGAAAAATAAATTTTATATTCCGCCAACATTTATCTTTCAGAAAGGAAAAGAAGAAATGCATCTTGCATTGATGAGATCAGTGTGTGATCAACTGACAGTGCCACAAGGCTGCACTGTTCTCTGTCATAAATTTTCAGCTAAGCAAGACATAAATAACTTGTGGTTCTCGATCGTATTTTTTCATTAAGGATAGCAAATGCTACTTTAGAACTTATTCTCTACATTACAGTTACACCAATGAAATCAAAAGCAGCACAAATTATTTCATTAGCAGAAAGCAAAAATAGGTGCTTCATCACCCATTCTGTACACAGAGTTATGCCAGTTATGGCAAGATGTACGAACAGCTCTGTTCCCATAATTTGTCTAGACAAAAATGTATGCCTCCACCTTCCTGGTATCTCTTCTCCTACAGAAAAGTGGGAAGCCCCAAAGTCAGAAACAAACTCAGGAAAGGTACCTATTTTCCTTCTGTTAAACTCTTTGGACTATCTTCTGTTCTCAGAAGTGCACAGGAACCAGGCAGTCTTTATTTGCCTGAAAGAATGTGGTTTCTTAATCATCTAATCTTAGTAATTAGGAAAATTAATTAAAAAAAATAATTCATTGCCTTTAAAAAAATAATTTTAAACTAGTTTGAGGGCATGTCTATAGTGTACTGCACTGATGATCCCAAGAGGTCAGGCAAGTCATTCGGCTATCTTGCAGAAATGGTACGTTGAATCTAAATCCAAGTGCACCTCATCGTAAAGTACATTCTGTAAGCACTAGGGCAGCTCTCTCTGCCTTGCGGGCTACTGTACAATGAAGCAATACCTTTAATGCTTAGGAAACTGATCTTTATACTGTTTCCAGCAATACTACCTCATCAAGGCATTAATAAATTGCACTGAAATTATATGGTATAGTAGCGTTGTATTAATTTACCTGCGTTTTTATGACCCTTCAGTGGAATGTACAATTAAAACAGCACATAGATATACCTGGAACTGCAGAAGCTGTCACAACAACTACACAGATGTAACACCAAGCCATAGTGCAAACACATTTTTTACTAACTGTATCTCACAGTAACAGTAAAAACAAGAGAAGTTCTCCTTGCATACCATCACCAGAGTTTCTCCACTCCTCATGGCCGTGAGAGAAAAGTATGGTAACATGCTGATCAAAAATACTATTAAAGTGCAATATTTTAGGATCCAATTCTGCAGTCCATGGCACCACAGGTAGTCTCATTCACTTCAGAGATGCTCTTTGCGCATGTAAAACCTGCTTGCTCTAGTAGGGGTTTCGGGGCTGAGTCTGTCCCTGCCAAGGTCTCACTGCTGTCACTGCTGGAGCAGCCCTGGCGTTCCACAGGACAAATGTCTCGGTGTGCACCCAGGCCACACTCTGGAGAGAACCAAGTCAGTGCCCTGATGAAGTGACTACAGGGGCAGGGAAACTAGCTGCAGGCTGAACAATAGTGTGCCAGGGTTCCAGTGCTGTGCTGTATGGAAACAAGACAGACAGCCGTGGCACCCCAGAGCGTAACACCAACCCGGTGGTCCTACACTCGTCAGCACGGTGTAAGGCAGAAGGTACCAGACAAAATGAGGCATACAGAACTGGCATTCAAATTGGAAGAACTTCAGAGCACACAGTTAAATACTTCCCGGCAATCATACATCCTCCAGGGCAGTAAGGATTATCTTCTGGATTTGAAAGAATTGCAGAAACAAATTCACATGTTTTGTTAATGAAATTTTTTATCCCCCCTTCACTGCAAAAGCAAAAGTATAAGATGTTTACCTGTTATGAATAGGTCCTCTGAACTTTGGGTCAAATTTCCTTGGTTCACCTGCATTTAAAATAGAACAATATAAAAGTATGTCTTTATTTAAAATCAAATCTATAGAGTGTTAACAGCAGTCTTTGAAGAACATCTTCCATATATTCTTATTTAATCTGTTCTGTTAAAATCATTTCATGCAGGCCATATCAGTAATTCACCAATAAAACTACCAAGTTTTGTAAGCTAAAAGCTTTTTTCTTCTAGTTTAAATTTTGAGGGCCTCACACTTCCACACAATAAATTACCTTTAGTGTATATCTTATCATTATACCTATGCACAGTGTTTACAGTGGAGTTGCTGGTACTTTAGAGACAAGGATTACGTCTCAGTCACATGCCAGGTGCGTTTGGCAGCAAGTTAGTGAACCTACCTTTCTGGAGCTATAGGCTAATCCCTTCTGGTTTTTCTCTAAAAGAACAGTTTGGAGTCCTGTCTGTACTTAATGTTACAGAATTATAAAATCGTAGAGTGTCTTAGGTTGGAAGGGACCTTAGGGATCATCTAATCCAACCTACCTGCCACAGGCAGGGACGTCCTTAACTAGACCAGGCCTCATCCACAGAATCATAGAATCATAGAATATTGGAGGTTGGAAGGGACCTCTGAAGATCACCCAGTCCAACTCCCCTGCCAGAGCAGGGTCACCCAGGGCAGCCACACAGGAACGCGTCCAGGCGGGTTGGAAAATCTCCAGAGCAGGAGACTCCACACCCCCTCTGGGCAGCCTGGGCCAGGGCTCTGGCACCCACACAGGGAAAAAATTTTTCCTCATGTTGAGGTGGAACTTCCTGTGCCCTAACTTAAAACCATTATTTCTTTCTCTATTATTGGGAACCACTGAGAAGAGACTGTCCCTTCCTCTTGACCCTCACCCCTTAGATACTTATACATATTAATAAGGTCCCCTCTCAGCCTTCTCTTC
>NW_009725697.1:0-42526 GCF_000703405.1 Apaloderma vittatum
TACACTTGCCCTTGTTGAACTTCCTAAGATTCTCCCCACCCAGCCCTTTAGCCTATCTAGGTCTCTCTGAACAGCAGCAGAGCCTTCTGGTGTGTCAGCCACTCCTCCTAGTTTTGTGCCATCAGCAAACTTACTGACAGTGCTCTCTAATCCCTCATCCAGGTCACTGATGAATGTATTGAAAAGCACTGGCCCCAGCACTGACCCCTGAGGGACCCCACTAGCCACAGGCTGCCAACTGGACTCTGCCCCATTGACTACAACTCTCTGGCTTCTTCCCTTCAACCAGTTAGCGACCCACCTCACTACTCGGTCATCCAGCCCTCACTTCCTCAGTTTACCTATGAGGATGCTGTGAGAGACAGTGTCAAATGCCTTGCTGATATCCAGATAGACCACATCCACCGCATGGCCACCATCCATCCACCTCGTTACATTTTCATAAAAGGCTATCAGGTTGGTCAGACATGACTTGGTAAAACCATGTTGACTGCTCCTAATGACCTTTGTATCCTTGATATGCCTAGAGACAGCGCCAAGGATAAGTTGTTCCATCACCTTTCCAGGGATGGAGGTGAGGCTGACCGGTCTGTAGTTACCTTGCCTAGCAATGACTTCTGCCAGCTCCCTCAGCTTTTTCTCTCCTCTATCCACTTGAGAAGCAGGGAGCGACAGAGCGGCGTCCAGCCAGGGTCAACCCACCACAATTGCTAATTAATCAAACAGCTTGTGCACATTCCATACATGTAAGAGCAAAACGTTTTGCCTCTCAGGGGGCTTTGTACCTACTCTGTAGATCCACACAGCACCTTTGTAACTAGTGCATAAATCATGGAGACGACTCACCCTCAAGTTTCTCCACTAGCACAAGCTTCAAAGTATAGGACCCTATAACTGAGAGGGAGTCACAGAAACCACGAAGACAACAGCTCCCAAAGAAGTACTGTTCCTGCAGGATAACTCAGTCTTTTTTCAAATATGCATTCACACTTGCATTAATTACAGAATTTAGCATGTAGTGGCCTTAAGATGTGGAGGTAGCTGATTAGACTCTTCCTAAAGTAACAGCTCTAGCAAGGCATCCAGTTTCGAAGACGCAAAAACACTGTTCTAGGTAAACATGTATTAATCCCAGGGTAGCTGTTCCATCCATACTCAAATTACGGATGTGTTTTCAGAAACATTTCAGAAGTCACCACAGACTTTGAGAAGTATTTCCATTTTACATGGCAAAACCTAACACACTAAATCCACCAATTTATATGGCCTCTGGTAGGTTAGTGCTTCCTTCTGCAAATGCTGTAAAGCAATGAAAGGATTTCTTCCCCCTTTCAAAAACAAATCAAGCTGTTTACAGTTAGAAGTGGAAAGATGAAAATTAGCAGAAAAAGCTAAATCTAAACCCCAAATCAGATAAGTGGATCCCTCATTAAAATGAAAACATCAATCAGGATCTACAAACTACCATGTACAGCAGACCAGCTGTGAGGGCCTGAATCATTTCCATCCATTAAATTGATGCTTACCATAACAAACCTGCCATCCGCCCCACAATACGAAAGCTTGCTCCTGAGCCTATTAATCCAAGTAAGGCCAAAATATTCAGCAGAAAAGGCCTTAAAGATTAAGACGATTCTTCAGAAGTCTTATTGATGTACCGAATGACTGCTGAGATGCATGGCTAGAACTCTTAGAAGACTACACTATGTTAATATTGCTGTTAGATATTCCTTTCCAGCACTGTGAATGGCAAACAGCCTTGAATGGCCTCTGTTCCTAACTCTGAAGGGGATTATAGATGTTTTGTACAGATAAAGAATCTCTTTCATTTATGTGCATAGATCAGTCTTTGAGTCATTCTTCTTAAACAATAATAAACACCAGATTTCTGCTTAATCTGATAGTTATTAACTACTGAGCATCCACGGTTGTGCAATGCAGCTGCTTCTGTAGGTTTGATAACTTAAGATCCTCAAAAAAAATCAGACAAAACAGATACACTACACAAGTTCGTAAAAAAATAGTGCTCTCATCCTCTAATACTAATACTACCACACATTTCCTTTGAACACCAAGTACAAAGACGACGAGGCAGACCTATCTGATTACTGTACGTAGATAAAAAAAACCAAACCCAGAGCATCTGTCAGCAATACTAGACTCAAGAGTTTTAAGGAAAATATTTGGTATGTCTTGGCCCAATAAAGAACAGTTATCTTTTGACCTTCAGAGTTCCATCTGCAGTGGTGAACTCTTTGTCACCCTTTTGTGGCTAACCACCCATTTAAAGCTCAACTTGTCAGAGAGGATTTTCTGCATGAGTAGAGATAGAGGCTCGTGGTGTGATCTACTGCTGAAAATCAAGCCAAATTGTCACCCTCAAAAAAACAAGATAACTAGCTTAATAAACATTGCTGGTTTGTTGCCTGTTTACACATAAGCCTTACTGTATAGGAAGATGTCTGCATGCCAGATTAATCTCTCTAAATTCCAACATGCTTTCCACTTTCATGACTGGGAACTTTCATGCTTTACAGTGTTCCTAGGGCATTCCCCAACAGCAAGTGGGGGCCATCCTGCTTCCAAGAAATTAAAAAATTACTCCCTTTTTACATATTCACTTCTAATAAATTCCACAGATTTAATTATGAAGGTATCTTGTGAGATGAGGGAGATGCAGTAAGATTCTGCTAATGTTTCAGCTATCATAGTATGAATTGAGAGTGGGAGAGAGCTTCAGCTGCATTTTATAGATGTTTGTGAGTGATGATTGAAGAGGTATGCCACATGTAAAATTGGTCCTGGAGAATGTAAATCCCTGCTCATGTGAGATTTAGCAAGGCAGCTACAAGCTACACCACCTATAATGGTGAAAGATGTGGAATTACATAAATACAACAGCACCTCTTCAGAATTTTAGGTCTCAAGTCATAGCAGATCTTCAAAAAAGGACTATTTGCAGATACTGTAAAGACAATGCCATAGCTAAGGTACTTTTTCTGTCTTTGGTGAATTGTAATGATTATTAAAGTGATGAATAATACTTTGCATTTCTAAAAGTCTTTAAATAAGAGAAGACTTACCCTGCAAAGGCATGCTCTGTGAATTTATATTATTTTTTCTGACAGACAAAAAAATTAATATGGAAATGAAAAATCTAAACATATGTCAGCAGTCTAAGATTAAAACTGAAGAAACAGAAATCAACTTGAATCTGGACTATGATTTCAATTTCAAATGGCTATGGTGTCAACTCGCTCTGATTTCTTCACTTTCTCCCTTCAAGTATTTGTGCACATTGACGAGATGCCCCCAACCCTTCTCTTCTCTAGGCTGGATACTCCCAGCTCCTTTAGCCTTCTTCAGATGAGAGATCCTCCAGTGCTTTAACCAACTTTGTGGCCCTTTGATGGACTCTCTCCAGTTAAGTCGATGTCTCTTGCACTGAGGAATACAGAATTGGACACAGGAGTCCAGGTGTGGCCACACCAGTGC
Organism: Apaloderma vittatum; assembly: GCF_000703405.1. Lineage (NCBI taxonomy): Eukaryota > Metazoa > Chordata > Aves > Trogoniformes > Trogonidae > Apaloderma > Apaloderma vittatum. The sequence goes on from NW_009725697.1 coordinate 3,496, forward strand.
TTAACAAAAGGGAAGGATCTTGTCCCTTGACCTGTTGGCAACACTTGACCTAATGCAGCCCATGAAACCATTCACTTTCTTTGCAGCAAGTGCATGTCGCTGCCTCATGATCCACTTGGTGTCCACTGCTTTTTTGCAAAGCTGCTTTCCAGCTGCATGGCCTCCAGCATATATTAATGCAGGAGTTTTTTTCTCCCCAGGTGAACGACTTTGCACTTGCCCTCACTGAACTGCATGACGTACCTGTCAGCCCATTTCTCCAGCCTCCTGAGGTCCCTCTGGGTGGCAGCACAATACTCTGGTTTATCAACCACTCCTCTCAATTTTGTGTCATCGGGAAACTTGCTGAGGGTGCACTCCACCTCATCCAGTTCATTAATGCAGATATTGAACAATATCAGACCCAGTATTAATACCTGGGTTACACCTCTAGTTACTGGCCTCTAACTACCCTTTGCACCACTTCAGCCAGTTTTCTATTCACCTCATCTGTTATTCCAGCCCGTAGTTCACCAGCTTCTTTGCAAGGATCTTACGACAGACAGTGCCAAAAGCCTGAAAAAAGTCTAGACAGGCAATATCCACTGCCCTCTCCACCTCCTGAGCCAGTCATTTCATCCTAGATTATCACGGTTGGTTGAGCATCACTCCCCCTTTGTGAATCCATGATGGCTACTCCCAATCACCTTGTCATTCATGGGCCAGGGGAATAGTTTTCCAGGTTGCTTCATAACCTTCCGAGAGACTGGGGTAAGGCTGACCGGCTTGGAGTTCCCTGGGTCCTCCTTGCCGTTTCTGAAGGTAGGAGTGATCTAAGGGTGATGCCATTTGTCTTGTGCATGGCACGTTTGGTGCTCAACAATACTCACTTAAACCTTAGCTTTTTAAGCTACTGCACTTCTGCAAGGCATGCAGCTATTAGATGCAGAAGATTTACACAGGCAGAGAGAAAGAAACTGAGCTTAATTCCTTTATTCTCACAGTTTCCAAAATTTTAAAACACCAGTAAATTCACTCTGATGGAAGTCCAGGATGGTTACTTCTGTTCGTGCAACTGTTGCTGCAGAGTCCTGTGCTATGGGAATTCTGGTCTCTCAAGAACAACAGGATAAAGCAGAGAGTACTTAATCTATAAATATTACGTAACTTGCTGATTTACTTGTTTCACAAGCCAATAAGTGCTTCATCTTCCTTCTTAAAAAACACACAAAAATACAAAACCATATTAAACAAAAAAACCACCAAAACCATTACCAATTCAGCAAACTCAGAAAGTCAACATTTATGAACTTTTATGATTGCTTCCTCCTGTGCCCATTCTGACCCAGATCTCTCTGCCCTTTAAATTCAAATCAGGTTTTTTGCACTAAAAGAAAAAAACCCACTTTGTAAAGAGAGTTTCTGAAACTCCTGTAGTTTTCAAAACATGTAGACTAGGCTGGCATTTTCTTTAGCCAGTAGCATCGCACATAAGACTTCTACAAATGCTTTTATCGAAAACCACACTGGATACCTCCCTGAAAGATATGCTTCTGTGGGCAATTTGAAAGAACAGTAGGAAGGCAAGAAAGGCTGTCCAGCTGCAGATGATGCATGAAATTAGGTGATGTAACAGTTGCCTCTGATGTAAAAATTATGGCTACACAAGCCTAGCTATGCTTGGTATTTCTGTCCGGAGATTCAGCTTGCAAAAAATTTCTAAGACAACATATCCTGAAAGTTGCAACTGTGCTCCACCTTCTACTTCTGAATCAAAAAACTCAGTAAGTCCACAGGTCCATTCATTCACTCAAGTCACCATATCTTTCCTAGAGGCTCTAGAATGCTTCAAGATGAAAATGCTTGGATTTTTTGGAATACTGAATACACAGAGAGGTAGAGCACTAGCAAAAGACATGGCAAAAAACCTACCCCATCATATCAACTGATCTGGATAGACAAAGCATTCTACGAAAATGATCCTAGTTCTAGTTGCCTAAGTTAGAGCTGTACCTGAAAAGCATTAAAATGCTTATCTGATCATTTTGTTCAGCTACAGTCTATAAAAATAAACACAGAAAAACCCTTAAACTGCATCAGATTAATGCAGGTAAGATAAGCAATTACATGTTTAAATGTTGCTTTTTAGATATAAGACAATAAATACTAAGGCGGTTTTCTACTATCAGCAGGGTAGGATTTGCAGACAGAATTCTTAAGTGATACTATCTTTATCTTTTACTAAAGTTTTCCAAAGCTGCTTTCCTGGACAAGAGACATGAGAAACCCAGCTACCGTTGACTGAGGCATCTTAGGATCTAATGAAATACTCACAGGTTTCACAGTATTGATATTTCTGAAAAATCCACATGCGCAAGTTTGTGCATACATTAGCTTGTTAGAAATATTTGAATTTTTTTTCTCTATAAGATCTAAATGTAAAAATTTGGCATGGATAGGACAACCAGCTAATCACATTTAAACTACCTGGCACTGGCTAATAATACCTCAGATAAACTGCATAATTCACTTCAATGGCTTCATCAGCTTCCTTGGCATGGGATTCATGCATATCTGAGTAGAAAATTTACACATTCTCCATTTTTAAAGGGCCTTCAAATCTAAGTCACTTTACACCAATTAGTCAGCATCACAGACCACTTAAAATTCAGAACGAACGTGATGAAAATCTGGCATATGCCTCCTTGATGTGATCATTCCAGGGAGTTATATTATGCTGTTTCTCATTCCACATGAGCCAAAAACCACAGCAGTCTTAAGTTAAGTTTCTCTCCCATTATTGTTATTAGACAGTTGCTTTCAGCTTGGTCAATTTTTCTTCTTTATCCTTCCTGCTTTTCATATCTCTGACTTCTTCACTGTAAGTTTACCTGCAGAAGCAGTATTCACCTGCCAGATTTGTTACCTTTGAAAATAAATTGTCTCAGGACTAGAAGCAACAATCCTGAATTTGCACAACATACCAACCGCAATCGCTCATGCCTAAGCATGTTCTAAGGATGGAAGTAGGCTTTTAAAAGACTCTCTTTTCGGATGATTGCTTCTTGCTCTGGGAGCTACTGTAGCACAGGGAACCAGATGTGAGAGCACAGACTACATCTGGTATCTGGCTTAAATATTCTCCCACTAGTTTTTGCTGGCAGCAGGGAAGACTGATTTGAAGAGTGTGGAAAAAGGGAATGGAGAAAGAGAAAGAAAGAAAGAAAGAAAATCTGAACGGTCATTAGGCAACCAAGAAGAGCCGTCAAGGGACAGAAGATCAGTATGGAGTTTTGCCAACAGGGAAGCTGAAGTGGTAGAAGATAGCACCTCCAATCCCCCACCTCACACAAGGTGAAGTGCCAGAGAGAAGTTGTTAAAAGAGGAGAGCATGACTAGAAGCTGAAGGGAAGAAACAAAAGGCGTCAGGAGGAACATGGAATGTCATGGAATGACAGACAAGACACAGCAAGGGACCGTGGAAAGAGATTTTAAGAAACCCAAGTATGAGAAACATCTTGGGGAATTAGACAGAAGAATGCTTTCTCATCTGCAGAATATATTCTAGGACCTAGAATTGACCCTAATATACCAGCCTCTCAACATGCCTTTGTAACCAAACACATCCAGGCAAAGCAAATGGTAAAAATTAATCAGGGGTGGGGGGTGTTCTTTATTATAAATCAGTGCTCTTTGGTATTTTGGTACTGCCAGTTGTTCTACTGAGTTGAGTGACCAACTGCATGATGCTCCTGAGGGTCCCAACCCAACTGATGATCCGACTGTCTGTGGTTTTTAAGAAGGAATATCTGTATTAAGGAACACAAGATGGTTCTGAAGTCAAGTAATTAAGCTATTTGTGCTATACTTATAGTCTTAGGAAAATCTTTCTGATGCAATAAAACCAGATAATTTTCTGACTATGAATCTCTCTTGACATTGGCTTTGGTTTTTGATAACATCTGTGAGTTTCCAACTCATGTCAAGTATCTCCTTAATTTGCCATATACTTTTCTCTGCCATGTCATCTTTTTTGTCCTTCAGCTCTGTGCTTACATTGTATCAATTTCTACTTTTTCTCTCAGTTATTCCTGTCTCCTGTTCCTCTTGAATGTGCTGCCAAGCTTTTCATTTTAAATTAATCTTGATTTCCCCTTTAGACTTTGCCAGAAATGACTCAGTCCCCTTTAGACTGTATTTGCCTTTACAAAAAAAAGTTAAACAGAGATGAAATTACATATTCTTTCACACTATGTGCACTCATTATGCACACAGCCTCCCTCCTCCCAGTGGTATGATGTGACAGATTATAATGCAAAAGCCAGTCTGGGAAAAAAGTATTAAAAATCTGGATAGCTTTTACATCTTCAAAAACATATCCTCTACATGTCAGATGCAAAATAATTACATTACACTGCACCTGTTGAAAGTGAATGAATAGTGTTTTGAGGTTTTTTTGAAACAGATTAACTAGTTTGTTTTCACAGGTTTACAGACATACTTAGCTTATCTACAGTTAATGTATACATTAGGACCATATCCTGACAGAAAATCAGTTGGCAAATAAAAGCTATAAGCAATGAGTTAGTAAGTACCTAATCCTCATAAGTTGCATAAGTTCTGCAAGGCATTTGGGGGAGAGTGGAAGAAAAAAAAGACGTTTAATTTGAAAAATGGTGAGATAAACACCCTGAAGTCCTGCAGCATAATTTATAGATCTCAGCACCAGAAATAAGACTTTTTTTTCTTTTATGTCATTCGAACAAAAATAAAAAAGGCAACAATTTGATCACCTGTATAAAATAGAGCATAATTACCAAGCTACCTTCATAATTACATCAATAAGTAGTATTTAACTGAAACATTTCTTTCAGAGATGTATCTGGACTGAGTCATATCCCACATACTACTCATGTATCCAGAAGGCATAACTATCAGTCCTCTACCTTTTCATGTTTTTTCTACCGCTTCTGCTGTTTTTACACACTCCTTTAAGAACACAACTACAAAAAAATTTGCAGCCTTTATTAATGACTTAAAGAGAAACACATTCCTCTCTGTATTCAAAATTCCTATTTATAAATCCCAACGCTCATAGGTCTTTTGCCACAGGATTTCACGCCAAAAGTTCAAACTGAGCTGTTTGCTAACTGCGAGCTCCACGTGCTCTTCAAAGCCCCAGCTACTCAAAACATGTTCCCTTGTTCTGTTCCCATGTTGGTCTGGACAGCATTGGTTGGTTGCTGTTCTGCAGCCTGCACCTACACCTTTGGCAACATTAAAATGAATTTAATTTATACAGTCCAAGCTGAACAACTGATTACAGTTCTCTGGAGTTTTCTATTTCTTTGCCATAGCAACACGAGCAAATGTACAGTCAGCTACAAATTCTTACGAGAATACTTTTATTGTCAAGTCACTACTATACTATGATCTCTTCTATTAAGTGAATTTCTGGGATGGGAAGGAGTCAGACTGACTCACGGATACGTAGGTCACCTTAAAGGACTTTTCCTCAACATGAACATAGTTGTGTTCTTTTGGTTTAAGCATGTATCTCATATTTTATATCTTGAATTAAAAAAAATGTTAATGGGCTAGAAAGCTTCTTAGTCATTTCACAAAAATATTTGTTTGCTGATAATCCAGTTGATAAATGGTAACACAATACTGTTTTAAGATAGGATCCTCTTGATTCTTAATAGACTAGAAGAGTTCACCATCTTTATCATGTGATAGGTGCACACATCACTAGAGGCAACATTCTTTTTGTTAATATTTTTGCTAGCTTTCAGTGGTTTTGCTTAGCAGTCAGTGTAGCATTTATGGTATTTATTCTTGTCCAGTTTTTAATATTCAAACTCCTTTTTAAGAGGAAAATATAGAATCACAGAATGTTCGGGGTTGGAAGGGACCTCTAGAGATCATCCGGTTCAACACCCTGCCAGAGCAAGATCCCCTAGGGCAGCCACACAGGAATGCATCAGGGAGGGTTTTGAAAGTCTCCAGAGAAGGAGACTCCACAGCCTCTCTGGGCAGCCTGTGCCAGGGCTCTGTCACCCTCACAGTGAAGAAGTTTCTCCTCATGTTGAGGTGGAACTTCCTATGTCCTAACTTAAACCCATTATTTCTTGTTCTATTACTGGGCATCGCTGAGAAGAGACTGTCTCCTTCCCCTTGACACCCATCCCTCAGATATTTGTACACGTTAATAAGATCCCCTCTCAGCCGTCTCCTTTCAGGGCTAAACAGCCCCAGTTCTCTCAGTCTCTCTTCACAGGAGAGATGGTCAAGTCCCTTAATCATCCTTGTAGCTCTCTGTTGGACTCTCTCCAGTAGGTCCTTGTCTCTCTTGAATTGAGGAGCCCAAAACTGGACACAGGATTCCAGATGTGGTCTCACCAGAGCAGAGTAGAGGGGGAGGAGAACCTTCCTAGGCCTGCTGGACACACTTTTCTTAATGCACCCCAGTAATAAGCACTGAAAGAAAGTAAGTTCCAAAAGGCAAAAATCAAAGACACTTGGTTTTAAAGTGGTACCATGTCCAGAATTTTATTTTTGTTTTGCTTTCAAGTGGAAAATAAATCCTACTGGAAGAACTGTGTTTTCAGTTGGGAAATACTACACTCTTCCTCTGTATCAGATCAAGCATCAAACCCTTCATTGCAGACACTAACTTAGGATAAAAAAAAAACATAGGAAAACTCAAATGAGTAGAAATTAATGTGTTACTGTGTCAACAGTAAGGCCAATAAATGAATGTCTGGAAAACAAGAGGCAAAATACTGTGCTTGCTATCACTGGTGCCCAAGAGCATCAGCATGACTGTTAAACCACTGAAGAGGGAGCCAAAAACAAACAGATGTGGTCATCATGAGATACATGACACTAAGTACTTACAAATGATCGACTTTCTTAGCTTTTATAGCCCTCTACAGGAACATGATCAGAGTGAGTTTTAAGAACCGCTATCACTGCATAGTTAGTGTATTTTCTGATGCTAAAACAATCTGTCCTTTACTTTCACCAGTTTAAAGCAACAGGCAAACCTATCTCCAACCAGAGCAGAGGAAACAAGATTGCAGTGAAGTCAGTTTGCCTCTCTTTTCTCCTCTTCAGGTGCCGTGCAGTGCCAAGATGCAGCAACAAACTGGGCTAAGTGTCATTTGCCAGTCAAGAAAACATTTACTAGAAGCCTGGCACATGGAAACCGCACAAGGATTACAATCCGCGCTACAGTGAGCAGTTGTAATGCCCAGTATGTGATAGTGCTTTGAAACTCAACAGAAAAAAAAGGGCATTATTTTTAAATTTTATTTTATACTGTGTCCTGTTAGAAACCAGTGAGCTGTCACAACCACTTATGAATACACAGCTCATCTCTCAGCAACAAACTGAAATCTCATCTTTATTGGATAGGTCGCACAGAGTGCTGTCATCTTTTCTAAGATTTTAAACCTTTGAAAACTTAATTTAGATAAGCTCCTTCACAGGTACAGTCAAGACTTCTGTGAAACCAGTTCACAAAATCTATTGTCTTGCTTACTGAGGACTTATACTTTATATACTTAGGTCAGCTGCGAGGATATTCACTGGCACATATTCTGTTTTTCCTGAACAGAAGAGATGCTGTCTGTCAGTTTCCTGGAAAGGATTATTTTGATTATCTGTTAATAGAGCATCAGTTACTTAACAGCCCTCGCTCTCTATTATAAAATGAGATTTCAGGCTGGATTTATCCATGGGAATGATATTATTATCTTGCCCAGAAAGATATGTCATTTTGATGGTGTTTATAAATATGAAAAAGACAATCGTGTAAAAGAACTGCTTTATTTCTAAGACTGGCAAAGGTAAACACAGTAAATCATTAGGGTTTTTTTAATATAGCAAATACCATAAATAACTTGTTCAACAAAAATAAAACAATAAGCTACCCTTTCTATTGTATTAATATATCAGCAGCAGACAGGAACACTTTGTCATAATGGTGTAAATGTCCTCCTGCCACTATCACACAACAGCCTTTAGAATAATATTCACTTTGTTTTCCTTACTTGATGCCATTTCTCAAGCACGGCACGGCCATGTACACTGCACAACAACTGACCCTCTATCCATCTCCAGGCCTCCATTATTCCAGGCATTATTGCTAGTAGGAATATTTTATTTCCCACTACCAGTCACATCAGGAGCTTTATCGATTTGTGAAGCTCTACTTCATGAAAAAATAAGCAAGCAGTTACTCAACAGGTCGTTTGTGTGCTCTCTCCACGGACGCTCATACCAGATAAAATGCTTACTTACTCTAAGAGGCAAGATGAGGTTACTCCTGCACACCTCACAAATCTCTTTATGGACTGCTAACAAATGAGATCTAGGCCAAGCAGGTAGGTATCACTAATCCTAATTCTCAGTGACTTGCTTTACAAACCAGAATATACACAAGAACTGGAAACAAACCCCCAATCCTGTTGCAAATAGCTGCAGTTGAACTTTTATGGGGAGGAACCCAGAAGCCAGGGGCTGAGTGTTAGAGTAAGAAGAGGTTCCACAGCATTGGGAATACCTTGAAGATAGTGGCACTGCTGCTTCTACTCCTGCTGTTCTTTTTCCTTCTGCAAAAGCTGACTCTATAAAACGGACTCATCAAAGTTATGACAGACATAGGAGGAGGTTACTGCTTCCTAGCCCTTTCTCACTTGGGGTGCTGCCTACCTTCCTAAAGAGCAGGGACAGCCAACCTTGTGGTTCCAGCCCTGTTAGAAATCCACCCTCTCAGCCTTATGTTTTCTTCCTTCCTTCTTTGGTGAGGATGACAGTGATGGCAGGGGCACCTCATCACTAGAATTTCCACAGAGAGAAAGGGCAACTGCAACTTCTTGAGAGCTCCAGGGACTAAATGGTACTTAACTATTAACTGTCAGGGCAGATGCCAAAGTATCCAGAGACAGTGGACATGCCTGTGATTTGGATTACTCTGAAGAGATTACTATTCCTGTAGATTTGCTCAAAAATTTGGACTTCACCTATCTATTCTTCAAGAAGTTGGACAGACATTTGGCAAGTAGTGTATTACGTTCATTCTAGCAGTGGGTATAGTCACTGCTGGAGGCTATTGGGCAGGAGCCATCAAGTAGAAGTGACAGCAATTCATCAAATACAACTGTAAAAAAACAGATTTTGAACACACAGGAATCAACTCTGGTACTGTCTTTATTTGTGAAAACATAGCAACATTGCTCTTTATCCTGCTTATGCTCTGTTCCTCCTATGATCATTTAATGTGTTTAATTACAGGATTACTCTGCATATGTGCACCACTTAGGCTCCACAGCTGTCTCCCTCCTTCCTTGAACAAACTCATTTGGAGGGCAGAAAGTTCATTTATAGTGTCTGCACAAAAGCTTGGAAGAAACTGTTCCTAGCAGGGTTCAGCATCTTCACTGCTGTCTTTTGGATGATCTTCAGAAATGAGGAACAATGGGCATGAATCCTGGAAGATGCTCTAGGAATCTGCATCTGTGTTTATGAGCTCAAAGTAGTTCACACCGCCAATGTGAAGAACTGCAGCTTGTTTCTTGCTGCACTGTTGGTCTATGACGTCTTCCTTGTACTTAGCACTCCTCCACTAACCAAGTGTGGAAACAGCATAATGGAAGTTATAGCTCTTGGACCATTTGATCTAGCACACCTTGAGAAAATCCCATTTCACAGAATCACAGAATTGTTGGAGTTGGAAGGGACCTCTACAGACCACCCAGTCTGACCCCCTCTGCTAAAGCAGGACTGCCTCAAGCACAATACACAGGAGTGCATCCAGGCAGGTTTTTAAAGTCTCCAAAGAGTCTCCATAACCCAAACGGGTAGCCTGTTCCAGTGCTCTGTCATTCTCCCAGTGAAGAAGTTCTTCCTCATATTTAGATGATTTGGATTTCTGCTGAAGATTCCAGTACAGTACCCTACATCAGGTTCTGCCAGATCTTCTACTGTCCTAAGCCTTGAGGACATTGAAATTCCTGGTCTCCTGGTAGCCTACTCTCACAGGTTTGACACTATGGCACACTCATCACAGATCTACTTTGTAACTTCTCCTGCAGCTTATAGCTGTGATCTGTTGGCAAGCTTTGCTGTTTCAGCATTAATGCAGAAAGATCAGTCAGTGCTTTTCTACTTGGTGGCATTCATTCTTAACACTTGCCTGATTGTTCCTTTTTGTGCCAGTAGCGTTTTGGACAGGCAGTGATTTTACAAAGTAGTCCTCCCATTCTCCCTCAGAAATTAGTACCAGCTACGCTGATTCCCTGAACGACCCAGATCCACAAATGTGAGTGAAAGATGTGGTAGAACATATCATCAATCATAGACCAGATAAAGACCAATTGAACAATTTGTGTTAAAAAAAGAATTTACCAAAAACAACACACATACTGAAGATGAAACCTCATGTTTACCCAGAGAAAAGGCAAGCACCAAATATGACTATCTTGAATAAAATCTGAAATCAGAGAACTGGATAGACACCACGGAAGCTGAAAGAACAAGAGCTACATCTTGAGAAACCAGCTATACAATATGGTCGATTTCCAGGTAACAGAGGAACACCCCTGAAAAGAGACTTTAAAAGACTGTACGAACAGACAACTCCAATCTAATAACAAAAGCGTAACTCACAATAGGGTCCTTTTTTTTTTTTTTGTGACATGCAAGACTTCATCTTGTTCTAGTCTCTGTGCATACATTTTGTTTTGGGCTGGAAGGGATGTTTAAAGGTCACCTAGTCCAACCTCCCTGCAGTGAGCAGGGACAGCTTTAACTAGATCCGGTTGCTCAGTCCCATCAAGCCTGACTTTGAATGTCTCCAGGGATGGTGCCTCTACCACCTCCATGGGTAACCTGTTCTACCCTCGCAGTAAAGAACTTCTTCCTCATGTCTACTCTAAATCGACCTTGCTCTAGTTCAAAAACATTGCCCCTCATCCTATTGCTAAACACCTTTGTAAATGGTCCCTCCCCAGCTTTCTTGTAGGCCCCTTCAGGTATGACACTTTTTTCATTAAGAAATTCTATCCTGATGCTATTACACAATACCATCCCAATTCCTCTATACAATAGAGTGATATCAAGGTATTTTATTAGTGTTGGATCATAAGTTAAAGATAATCCTAAAGAACACAAAACATACAGGACATTAGCTTGGAAAAAACATAAAGGAACTTACAGTTCTAGGGAAAATACAAAATAATACTTTGATAGGCATCACTGAAAACTGTAAAAAACATGCATTCATAGCTAAAGACAAAAATTATATTTGTGCCAGGATGAGGCATGAAAGAAAACAAATCTCTTAACGAAGTCAAAAAAAACCAAATTGTGGCTTTTTTGTTCTGTTTTGTGTTTGTGTTCGTTTTGTTGAGGGCTTTTTTGGGGGGAGGGCTGTAGGGGTTTTATTTATTTATTTTAATTCATTTAAGGTTAGTTTTCATCCTAAGATGCTATAGTCTATGTTTACTCTAAAGTAGGCATATGGAACATTTAATTTCTACTTATTTCTGCTATACTATCAACCACAGCACAGTAGTCCATCTATTCCTCCCCAAGCATAATGAAGACTATGTCTAGTTTTTATAGAGTTAAAGGATTGCTGCAGGGATTACTGAGAAACAGTCTGGCTCAGTTTAGATCAGAAGTCATTATATATGTTACCACTAGTATGTTAATTTGGCCTGTTAACTCCATTTGACAGACAGAAAAGAGGAAGCATAGCTGTGCCTGTGAACTCAGAAGGTGGCAAACCTGTACTTCACATAAAGATCATGTTTCCTTTTTCATAAAAACGCAAAATGTAGAAAATTTATCCATTTGATCAGCGAGAGGGAGGGAACACCTCTTCTATGAGGAAAGGCTGAGAGGGCTCGAGTTGTTCAGCCTAGAAAAGAGAAGGCTCTGGGGAGACCTTACTGTGGCCTTTCTGTATATAAAGGGGGCTTTCCCACAGCCTACAGTGACAAGAGAAGGGGCAATGGTTTTAAAACTGAAAGAGGATAGGTTTAAGCTGGGTATAAGGAAGACATTTTTTACAGCAAGGGTGGTGAGGCAGTGGAACAGGCTGCCAAGGGACATTGTGGATGCCCCTTCCCTGAAGTGTCCAAGGCCAGGCTGGATGGGGCTTGGAGCAACCTGGGCTAGTGGGAGGTGTCCCTGCCCATGGCAGGGGGTTGGAACTAGATGGTCTTTAAAAGGTCCCTTCCAACTCAAACTATTCTATAATTCTATATTCCACTATTTTAGCATAGCTTCATTACATATTTCAATGATATATTTCAGAGAAACAAACCAAGAATCTCAAAAGCAACGACAGATTGGGATCTCATTTCTACGCAGAAGCTGAGACAAAGAAGGCACACTTGTAGATCTGATAATATATAGACCTAGCCAGACACCAGATGGCCTGTCCATGATCAGTCAGGAAAAACTTATTGTGCAGAGGATTTAAACAGAAGCTTTCCAGATTGCAGACCTGCCATCCCTGCCACCAGATAAACTTCAGTGTTGTTTCAGCCTGAGCAAACCGAAACAGAATACATAGCCAGACTTTCCGCTGTGGCCTATCTTGATTTTCTTCTGTTCAAAAGATGTTCTGATACGTAAAAATTGAGAAATTGAGTGATTTCCCCAAATCAGAAATTTATAGTAAAATATGACAACAAAGACACTTGGCCAGAGGGATATGAAAATGCATCCTCCTCAAACTTTAGTTTTACACGCTCATGACTCAAGGAAGTCCAGCAAAGAGTCCCACATGGAAAAGGTTGAGGTGTTAAAAAAAAAATAAATAATAATTACAAGTGTCATGTTACACAAAGAAAAGCCTGTGGATCAAAACTGGACAAGACAAGCCATCAGCATTTTAAGACAAGCTGTAAGTTGCTAAAATCAGCAGCTTTTTGTTGTTGTTGTTGTAAGGGAGATGTATTTCATTATTCCCCCATCCAATGCAGTAAGAGGAAATTCTCACTGAGAAGACAAAGCTACACTCACAATCTTAATATGAAAGGTTGAAAATTCTACCATCAACTGTAACCAGCACCACTACAACTACAATCACAGTTGACGCTCCTCTAAGTGATACCAGTAACATGACAGCTAAAATATAGCATGGAGACCACAGAGCCATGCCAATAGACAGTAAAAAAAATTTATTTAGCCTAACATGTTACTAATAAGAGCACTGAACAGGACAATTCTATCTAACTTAACATCCAGCTGTACTTAAAAACAGTATCTACCATTATGATTCAATCAGGTAAAAAGCACATCTAGCGCAACTACCTTCTCCCTACAAAGCGCAAAAGCATAGAGATAAACCATGCTGACTATCAAACTCCCCACTTAAAAATGACTAAACTTCCACAGATGATGCCAAGACTCAGACATTTTCTTTTATGGTTGGCACTATAGCATCTTTAACAGGACTAAGTGATAGGACTCAAAATGAAATAAGAATGGCTTTTATAACTGTCACCAAACAGCAGTAACCCTTGTAGCACACTAGAATTTATATAAATTAAAAGGGGAAAACCAGAATTAATTCCAAGCAGCCTGCTCAGTGTATTGGAGCTATTTTTCAATACATCAAACACAACACTGAAAAGTATGGAAATTAGTATGCAAACTTTCTAAACCAGTATCCAGCAACAGTCTTGAACATAATAAAATAAATAAGAGGCCTGAACGAAGGGAAATGGGGACGAATATCAAGAAGGTGTGGGAAGGGAATATGAGCAGGTAAATGATAGCTCAGTTAACAATGGAAGGACACCTACCAGTAGATAGAGACTTCCTTGGAGGCATAAGCCCATGTGCATGATCACAACCTGATCAGGCTAAGAACCCAAACAGCTGAGATCAGGCTTGCCTGTTTTAGGAGTGGCTAAATGTCTCCTTACATGTCTGAATGCAGTAAAAAAAAAAAAAAAACAAAATGTAAGCAAGCATGCCCCAACGCTGAGATAAGTAATACCTTCCCTTCTTGGGAAGGTATTTTGGGGAATAGAAGACAGAAGACCAGATTGGAAATTCCATCTCAAATAAACCTATTTCCAATGCCAAGTTCTCAGAGGCAAGTATCTCTCTCCTAGGCTCCATTACTTAAAAGCCTCAAGTTCCCTTGCTTGTCTTACACACAGAGAACACCCAACTTGGTAAACTACGTAGTCCCTCAGGTAACAGAAGCAGTCCTACCTGCCACCCTATTTTGAAAGAAATGCAGTCTGAATACTTTTTTTAGAAATTCCTCTTTTGGAAAATAAAGATAATACATACAAACACTTGACGGGAATAACCTTCAACCACAGGTCATGAAGCATCTGAAGTCCACTGGAGAGACTGACAGCATAAAAATATTTTTAAAAACAGAAGAGTCAGCCCAGCAGCTAAAATCTAGTAAAGACAAGAGGGTAAGAACTTTCTAAGAAGAAATGTCTTGATGAAAATCCTTTAAGCAATGGAGCTTGTTCTCATTCTACCAAGCAGTTAGAAGCAACTGAAGGGAAAAAGAATACTCAGCTTTACAGATGCAGGCAAAACATGTTTTGGCAGTATTTGGCTGCACTCATCTGCATATTGGGGCAAAAATATTCTTAAGGGGCCTGTGCACAGGTGTGTTATTGATCTACACAAACAATCCAGCTACTGATGTGTGATCTTTGCTCTTTCTCTGAACATGCTCCAGTTTGAGTAACTTATCCAGAGACTGAGATCAATGCTGCTAGCTGAAAAGCTGATGTGGGACTGCTCTACCCAACGCTCAAAGGCTTCAGTGATCGCATAGTACTTAATGTGATCTGAGCTCCAAGTAGCAGAAATACAGATGTATGGAAAGGAAGCAACATCCTTCAACATGCTGCTGAGGTCACTTGCATGACAGTAAGAACTACCATAACTACTAACAGTTCCAGCTCAGCTACTTCAGCTGCTCCTTGGCACAAGCTGAAAAGCACATGGGGCTCCTCAGACCACTCTCCACCAAACTTCCTTGCTACAAAAATAATCACACAAGCACTTTTCCTTGGTTACTGCTAGGTTAATTGATGCTGACCTAGGTGAAATTCAGAAGCTACCTCAAGTGAATATTTGGGTTTATCATTCAGTGATTTTTTCTGCCTTCTTTTCTTAGGATAAAGGCGTAAACTAA
This sequence comes from Apaloderma vittatum, assembly GCF_000703405.1. Classification (NCBI taxonomy): domain Eukaryota; kingdom Metazoa; phylum Chordata; class Aves; order Trogoniformes; family Trogonidae; genus Apaloderma; species Apaloderma vittatum. Next base: position 18,671 of record NW_009725697.1, read on the forward strand.
CAGGGCTTCAATCTCACCACCACTCTAATACAAGTGATGGCTGCTACAAAGGACTCTTCCTGAAGAGCTGACACAGCAATCAATTGAAAAGGCTCACTTGTAACACTGGGCAATAGGATCACTCCCTGAGGGTAAAATCCTTACTGAGCTCTGAGGAAACTCTGGCAGAAGACCTAAGCCTGACAGATTCTGCAGGAAGAGAAAGGCTCACTGATGTGAATGCAAAGTCAACTCTTCAGCTGCCACAAAGGAAAGACAGGTGCAAAACTTGCTTCTCCTTTCCTTTGAGCCTCCTATTACAGACCATGTGAAGCACTGTCGCAGAAAGGACACAAGTGATCCTTCCACAGATGCAGGGCTTGGAGAGTGCAGACAGTGAAAGAAGACGAAGCAGTAGTACTTGATGAAAAATAAATGAGCGATTTATTTCAAGATACATGTCAGATTTTGGCTTTGCTACTATGCTCTCTTCTACAAGAGAAAATTTACAGACCCCAGGATGATGCCAAAGACCTAAAAAGCCAACAAATATGGGTGATTCTCCTGGTTATTTTTATGGCTGTAAGCTTAATATCCTGGAGAATTTGTTGATACATACGCAGTGCTCCCATAAACAAAGGAGGAAGATATGTATGAACACTTGCAAGTGTTTCAAATCTCAAGCCATGACGTAAGGCTGGAAGCCTAACATTTTAAGTAGCAGGCTACAGAAAGGCCATGAAAAATGAAGGATAAAAACAAATCAAAGATGTAGGCAATAGATCATAAGACAGGTAGCTGAGAAGAGCTATGACTTGATCCATAAGTTGGGTCAGGCTCCAGCCTTCTTACAGTGTGTGAAGTAAGAGGTCACAGCAATGTTACTGCTAGAACATGGTTGCCAAGTCTTCAGGTATACACATCCTTCCAATCTAAGCATGCCTTTTGTAAGCGCTTAGAAGTATAAATCTCCCATCTTTTTTAGTAAAAGTTTCAAAGGTGAGATGAAATTGGCTTGATAGTTCTGTCACTGAGAAAATGGTACGAAGACTGTGTAGCACTTCAAGGAAGCAAATCTACAGCCTTGCAGGACAAGTGACAAAAATATTATTTCCACCTTCACGGAGTTACAGAATACCCAAACAAGTTATTGTTGGCATGAGAAGTTAATGACTTGACATTTTAGGCTGATGTTTACTTGAATAGAAATCTTTTGAAAACATCCTGAGAAGAGAAGCATTTCAAAGCTCTAACAAAGAGTCCTAAATTGGCTGAGAACTGCACAGAAACAAGATTCTAAAATTTCATACTTCAAAACTTTAGTTACTTCCGACGACTTGCTGTAAAATTAGTTTGTAAGAGATTGAGAAATGAAGATTCTAGAAAATTTTTCAAATGTAACATTTGCTAGAACACGTTAAATTTCATAGACACCCTCCAGTCTCCTTACCTCTTGTCCTGAAAGGTAGTATGCTGCTAGAAGACCACCAATGAAGCGAATATTGACCTCAAAAACAGACACTTCGGAATTCTAGAACAGAAAGAAAGAGTAAATAACCAACTCCCTAAAGAAATAGTTAAAATAAAAATCATCAAGGCAGAGGCAAGTACATACCATAAACCAATCTGCATGCAAGGGTTTGTACGGTTCCAGTATCTAGATCTATATCGAAATTCCTGTGTAGATCTTCACAACACCAAGTAATAATTCTAGTTACAGCTTCAACTATTTTTAAAAAATCAGATTAGTTTTTCTCCTGCTTTCCAACCATATCAACACCATAAAGTGCCATTAAAGCTGTTTGGTGATAGTGGGAAAGAATGCAATTTCCATAATCTAGTATTGTCTCCTACGTTCAAGCGTAACACCAGACCTTTTGGGTTTACAGGATAAAGTAGAATAACGATTAGAGAATTCCTGTCATGTGCTTTCTTAAGCTGAACTAACAATGTGCAGTCTCAATTTCAGAGCCCCATTTTAACATAGTGTCTGTCTAGGAATAGCCTTTATGTATTTTAATGCTATGACAAGTACTTCAAGACCACCAAGGAACTCCAGGAGAATCAATCATTTTATTGCCTTTCTCTACATTAATACCCTTGAGCTAAATTCATCAGTATCTTTTGACTCATTTAACCCACTGAAAAATTAAGAGGCACAATGATGTTTTAACACCACTGTGCCTCCCTCTGCATCCCATACACTCCTTTGCCTGCATACACCCCCTCTTTGCCTATCCCATGACTTTATCTTCATTCAGCTTCTTAGATACAGAAATTTAGTTTTATTAAAAGATTTTGTGGTATGGGAGACTTTTCCTGTTATTCATAAAAGCCACTACAATGGTACACTGTACAAGTTGACCCATCCATCAGCACACAGTTACAAAAATATTTCTAGGTATGTCTTTCACACTATTTCTATGGCACCTGTGCCTGTATCATGCATTTTGCTTGTATCCAAAATACATGCCCTTTGCACATAATATTTAAGATAGATTATATCAATAGTTTAAACATTTCCTCAACTAGCCTTGATGATTAAAAGTTTAAAGTTTGAATTATTTATAAAAACTGGTTTTTTAGCAAAAGACATTTTTATTCACATACAGGTGATACAAGAAAAATGCCAACAACTCAGCATACGATATCAATACATACTAAAGTCATGAATTACACAACCAATGGTACAGTGTAGACTGAAACAAATGATTTATATTACCCAGTAAAATAATCCAAGAGGAATAAATGTATGTATTTATTTATAAACTTCAAACCATATAAAGAAATAACTCCATTCTGGTGTGTATATAAGACAACTCATTAACCTTCAGAGATGTTTTTTGATACCTAGGAAGCCGTAATTGAAGCCCAGTGTGTCATGTAAATTTCTTCCACCCAGGTCCTAGATTAATTCTGCAAATTTATATTGAGACTGCCTCAGATCAGAAAAGTTATGGAAGTAATTTATTTCACCCTTGTAATGGTACCATTACATCTACACTGTCTCTGACACATTTAGGGTCTTTAGTTTTAGAGTGAGTAATTATCTGGCACTAACTGAAAAACCAGAATAGAATTCCTTTCATGTTTGCCAGGCAGTCAATGTATAAAACAAAAGGAAAAAAAACCAAACAAATAACTTCTGAAATGTAGGATATAATATAAAAACAACAGTAAGCATCTGCTCAATTCTGACTGTATACCTACATTTCATTTTGTGCATTACTGAATGAAAAATTATTTTTGAAACCATAGGGCACATCCAGGGATTGAAATACAAATTTGTCACAGAGTCTGTGACAGTTCCAAAATTAGCAATAAGAACACAGATCAATAAGGGTAAAATAGAGCCATTTCTTCCATTTAACGCTTCCAATCTGCACACACAAAAATGTTAGATGCTGTATGACCAACTGGGAAATTCTTGTGATAAATTTAAAACCTGTAGGCAAACTAAGACAACTCAAATGGCATTCTTCATGTTAAGAAGAGATTGTATTGTTAAGTAATTTATACACCATGATTTGGGGGGAAATTGTCTTTCACAGCTCAGTTATTTCCAACTACTATCAGCTAACAAAGCCTCATCCTTTTGCCTTTGTTTCTGAGGTTCTGTTGATTCTCAGTGACCACTTCCCCTTTTTTCCATTATCCAACTATAATTTGTACTTAGAAAATATATATAGATGTATCTTTACTTACAATTAAAGCATGAAAGCATTGAGGTGGGCTTTTTTTTCAAAATAAAGTCATGAACACAGAGAACTTCACTAAGCTTACATCTGATGCTCTCAATTGTAAGATTTTCTTAAGTTCCAGCGGAAAGACCTCTTCTGTCTTTCCCCAGCAGAACACTGTAAGAAGAACTAGAAAAATATTAGGGCAAGCTCTACTCACCACACTGAACTCAAGATTTTTGTCAATCCACTCTTGTCCTTCTCTGAATTCGTCGTGAAGCCCCATGATATAAAGAGTATCCAATGCATCTACTATGGTAGCACCCATTTGTGAGTTTCCTACGTGTAAAAAGAAAGATTTCTATTACAAGTGATTATTTCATTACTTTTCCTAATCATCACAAGCATAAGAAAATAACCCAAGCAGTAGTAAAGCCAAGTTAACTACAAAGATGACAGCACAAAGAATAATCAAAATGAGCACAGAATTAGCAGCTACATAAGAGAAACACACTTCTCTTTCAAAGTATCAGACCTCTGGCACAGTTTGGCTTCTGGGAAGAAGAATGAAGACAGTGAAAAAAACCCAGCCTTCTCATTGGCTTTCCTAACCTGATCATGAGTAACTATACTTTTACACAAAAAAAGGACAGAAAAACAATCAGATTCAAAAAAGTCATTAGGAATTCTAGGACAGAAGTGTTTTTAAAAAAAGCATACGTAGGATAAAGCAATTGGTACTTGCAGTAATGCCTCGACTTTCCCAACATTTACTACTTGGAACGTTCATAGTACTGCAGTTATGGAAGCTACTGAATCACTGACAACAGCAGGGATGTCCTGGCTTGTCTTGACTGATAAAGCAACAGCCCCGACATGTCACTCCCGGCAGGGATCCACACTATGATCTGATAATAGATTCCTTAACTGTCACCATTTAAAGTGAGGCACTTAAAGCCAAACAAAAATCAGTGGTGCTGTACCTACAATGCCATTCACTGGAAACAGCAGCAATTTAGAGCTGATAGATAAGCGACTCATCGGTTTGTGCAAGGGAGACAGGATGAAGAGGTGGTGGGCGAGTCATTGCCCACGGTTGCCTTGACCTCCTTAGGTCATCCCAACCTTAGCTGTTGCCCTTAGGCAGAGGTCTTTGTTTCCAGAGGAAAGCAAAAATTACCACAGGTTTATTTTCACAGAGCATACAGAACTTGCTATGAAAGTAGCTAAATTTCACTGTTCATACCAGTATTCTACAAAACAGTACAATAACTGTACGATTAGCAATTCAATGACAGTAGTCTCCTAACAAGCTAAGTCAATTTTCTTTTTTTTTCTTTTTTTAAATGTGCTTTTAATCCATAATGAAATCTCTACAGCGCAGTGTTCCTGCTTGGTTGTTTCTATTCATTCATTTTTGATTTTTACATGTTTATAGAGATTTCTTTTTCCCCCTCAAGCATAACAATAACTGAATGAAGCCATCACCCCCTTTGCATTTATTTTACACACCTAAATGGCTGATACTTACATGCAAGTTTAACTCCGTTTTCAGGGATTTCTTTCCCTGAATAGCAAAAATTAAACACAACAGTCTCTATGACAAAGTAACCATCAATTAATTTCTTCAAAAACAGCTGTACATCTGCTTTAATTAATTTAAACTAGATATGGAAAGCCTGAAGTCAGTGGTTTTTGTTAAGAATATTCAAGTACACATTGGGACACATTACCTTTCACAAGGTTAATTAAAGTATGTATCCTTTGGCCACTAGGCATACTTATAAGTCACAGAAAACGAATTCACCATGGTGCATAAGTACCGTAAGGTTTAACATTTTCAGCCAAATGAAAAATTCCATTGCTTATACTTAAATGAAGGTTGCTTTGAGCATGCGGTTAACTTCACACCTTTTCGTAAGCATAATGTGACAGTTATCTAATTTAGCACTTCAAAAATATGCAAATCAGATCGTGACACAAGGACTAACCTTGTCAGCTAATACTGAAGTATTTTTGACATAAAGTTGGAATGTGTTATACTGCTACGGCACCCAAAGGAATTTCTGTTCCTTTACGCAGATCACATTGAAAAAAATTTCAAATACATAAAGTTTTTGAACAAATAAGGATATATAACCTTTGGGAAATCCTGAAAGATCCTCTTGTAATAGTTTCAAAAAACCTCAGTCTTCTAAATTAGACACAGAGATAGGCACATCAGTAAGCTCTCATATTCTACAACTGGCACTGGGTGAGGACAATACATTGCACGTGGATGGATAAGTGTGTCGTTGTCCCCCTCACACATGCCCTGGGAAAAAAACTTCCGACACCACTGCAAAATCATCTTAGGTTTTCTAGATCTCAGAATTACAGTCAAGCAACATATTGAGCACCAAAATATCTGCTTGCCAGGCCTCCAGAAAATAGCTTAAAAAATACAAACAACTTTTTTCATAGAGTTCTCTGCACAGAACCATGAAAGTAGGGCCATTGAAATGCAAAAGCCCATTGATTATTTTTTGTCATATGCATCCAGAGAGACTGAGAGCAAAAAGACCAGAACTGCTCAGAGTTCTCTTCAGCATTGACCGAAAGTGTCTGTGGTTTCCCAATACATACCAACTTTATCAAATACAGACACGAAACTTGCATCCATCCTCACAGGTTAAATGTGAGACCTCATACCCATATACAGGAACCTCACCTAAACCAACATTCCCCAACAGATATTGTCTGTTTCGCACAAGATCCTGCAGACTTGTTTGCAGCCACAGAAATAAAGCAGTCTGACAGATCATTGCTCAGCACTTTTTGCCCCTAAGAGTCAATTAATAGGTTCATACCTCTAAGCTTTTGTCTGGGCCACACTCCAATAGTTCGTTCAAGCTCTCCCTCCTCCTCTCTTTTTGCTGCTTCCATCTTTTACATCTATCTTTCCTAAACCCACAAATACCCAATAAAACATTACAGAGCAAAACCCCTTCTGCTCACACATGCCTCCTCCCTGAGCAGTGATGGGTGGCTCTTTCTGCAGTGCAAAACAGCATGGTTACAGTTTTTAGACTCCATATGAAAGCTCAGCTATTTCTTACCATGGTCTCCTACAGATATCATTTATATCCCAACCCATAATAAATTATTTTTCTTCTTTCTTATGAATAGGTAGGCTATTTCAACCCAACTTGGCTTTTCTTTTTCTTCTTAAACATACAGTAACTAATCCTAACTGCACACTAGCACTTCTTTCTGATGGAAGACTCAGAAGAACAATATTTGGTTTTTAATCTTTTTGGCTGAACACATTTCCAAAAGATCAAGAGATGAAAGTCATTATTTTGCAACAGATTGTAGAACTATTTAATCGCCCTCAGCTTCTTTCTTGGAGGGCTATGTGGAGAGGGCATCATTCTTAATTTGTTCCTAAATAATAGCTTCTGCTGAATTTTTCTGCATCAGTTAAGGTCCACAATCTGATCAGAACAAGCAGAGGTGTTGTCATAACTGTCTTCCCCTTAAAATATACTTCACTACTAGCAACGTATCAGCTGAAACCTAAAGCAGGAAGAAAGAAGCAAGTGATCAAAGATCACTGGCCTGCGTTATCATTGTACGTGGTGCCATAGGGAAAATAGACAACAGTGGACAGGCAGCTGTATTTCGCTCTCCTAATGTTGATGTAAGCCATTCAGTCTAAAGTCACAAAGAGAAATCATTTTACATTCATAAGAGAGTATGGTTTGGGTTTTTCTCCTTTCATAACCATGCAAAGACACATAAATTTTGCCTTAAAGAACAAGAGGATAGTCTTCCTGGACTTAAAATGAAGAAGGTGTCATTTGAAAAGTAATAAAGTAACTCGAAACACCAAGATAACCGTTTAGAGGAGAATACAGTTCTTACTACTATCTCCATCAGTCTGATCCATTAATGCTCCGGATACAGTTAAGACCAGATATCTCATTGTGGTGAAAAAGGCTGTAAAACAATTAAATTGTAACAGAAGATAAGACTTCTCCTAGCTGAAGGCACTCTTCTCAGGACCTGCCTCTGTTCAGTACAAAGGCTTGGTTGGTCATGTTGCATAATATAATAGCCAATTCCAAAAGGGCCAAGTTTTACAAATCTCAGATTAGAAAGTTTCCTCTCCATATAATTATAGTTCTACTTGATTGAGCTCCAAATTTAACAAAGTTTGCCTAATGAATGTGATGCTCATTCTTCTAAATAAAACAGAACATCCATCATGAGCTAATGAAAGGAATTTAGCAGTGAAATAGCTGAACAAAATTGTGCACACTCTCATTAAGTAAGAGTATTATTCCAAAGGGCTGCAAAATAGTAAGTCAGATTTATATTTAGGTAGACTTCAGTTTCCCGAGATTGGAGAAATAATTCCTTCACATAATAGCACATAAATCTACAGTCTGAAATATCTAGCAAATCATGTCTAAGTGCAAATAGCAGGGCCATTAAAAGAAAAATGGTCTTATCTAAAATTCTTCCAGTATATCGAAGCACTAGATGAACTCGTTTATTTACACCATTTTAAAGTCTCACAAGGGACTATCAAAGTAGAGGGAGACAGATCATTGTCATGTGTTCTGTGACAAAAGGAATATGAAGAAAACAAATAGGACATTTTCATTACACCATGAGGATGTGCACAGAGATTTAGAAAGTCTGATACCAGCTACTAGGGTTGCTTCCTCTATATATTATGTAGAAGCATAAGAGACTATAAGCACTGAGGTACTAGAGAAAATATGTGAAGTAACGGAAATCTATTATGATCAGACAAGACCATGAAAATTTGAACAGACACATCATGCAATTAAGAAACAAAATAACAAATTAAAACTCTAGGCCAGCAAACTGAAGTCACACACTCCAGAGTTGAAAACTAATCATCAATAGGTGCTTCATGGAAACTTTGATTATTTGACACGTCATTCATTCCTATTCCTTTCTTCAAGAGGTGTACGCCACACACAAATCTCATTACTTCTTCTTGAAAAAAACACTTCCATGGAGGCACTCATTAGCCTGAGCTGAGGGCTGAGCAGGTGTGCAGGGCCTCGCTACATCGGAGCTAATTTTCTTCACAGCAGTCTGTATGGTGCTGTGGTTTGAATCTGTGACTAAAGTGTTGATAATACACCGGAGTTTTGGCTGTTGCTGAGCATATCGAGGCTTTCTTTTTTTTTTTTTTTTTCCTTCCCTCCCTTCCAGTGAACAAGCCTGGGATGGGCAAGAGGCTGGGAGGGGACACTGCCACAACAGCTGACCAAAAGTAACCAAAAGGATACTGCATACCACACAACACCATCCGCAGTGATAAAAGCTGGGGGTGGATGAGGGTGTTAGTCCAACAGGTAGCTGTTTCTCAGTGACCAGCTGGGCTTCCAACTGCCTGTGTTAGGTGGCAAGTGATTGTCTTTGCATTACTGCCCCCCCGGTCTCCTTTCCTTCACCTACTAAACTCTGTTTATCTTAGCCGATGGGTTTTCTTGCTTCTGCTCTTCCTGTTCTCCCCCTTGCTTCGCTGTTGAGAGAATTTTCCTTCTTGCGCTTTCACCCCCTGTCTGTGCTCTAACATTTTCATGTTACAAGTGTGTCATTGTCTTATCACACAGTTGGCACCTATCCAGAGACTAGCTAGAGGAGCAACAAAAGCCTGAAGGAAACGTAGATCTCTCCTTACCAAAATGCACTGTAGATCACAGTAGGACTGCTACAAAGTCAAGGAAATCAGCCCAAGTGGAAAAATTACCATGAGGTCACGCCCTCTCCAAGGAAAATCAGAAAGTCAAATACAATAGGTCTGATAGGTGTAACTATTCTTAGCCTTCTACCTTACGCGGTGACTGAAAAGGAAATATTTTATTTTTAAGCAGAACAGATAGCACAAAAGATCCAGAAGTGGGATGCTGACAAGTTTGCTTACAATCAAGGTAGGGTTTCAACAACAGAGTTCAGAAGGTTGTGATCGGCTGCACAAAGTTGGAGGCCTGTGGTCAGTGAGGTTCCCCAGTGATCAGTGCTGGGTCCAGTTTTGTTCAATATCTTCATCAATGCCCTGGATGAGGGAATAGAGTGCACCCTCAGCAAGCTCACTGATGATACAAAACTGGGAGGGGTGGCTGACACACAGACAGGAAGGCTGTGCTGCCATCCAACGAGATCTGGACAGACTGGAGAGCTGGGCAAAGGGGAACCTCATAAAGTTCAGTAAGGACAAGTGTAGAGTCCTGCATCTGGGGAGGAATAACACCAGACACCAGCACAGATTAGGGGATGTCCTGCTGGAAAGCAACCCCATGGGGAAAGACCTCGGAGTTCTAGTGGACAGTAAGTTGTCCATGGGACAGCAGTGTGCCCTTGTGGCCAAGAGGGCCAATGGGATCCTGGGGTGCATTGAGAAAAGTGTGTCCAGCAGGTCTAGGGAAGTTCTCCTGCCCCTCTACTCTGCCCTGGTGAGACCATACCTGGAATACTGTGTCCAGTTTTGGGCTCCCCAGTTCAAGAGAGACAGGGACCTACTGGAGACAGTCCAACAGAGAGCTACAAGGGTGATTAAGAGACTTGAACATCTCTCCTATGAAGGGAGACTGAGAGAACTGGGGCTGTTTAGCCCTGAAAGGAGATGGCTGAGAGGGGACGTTATTAACGTGTACAAATATCTGAGGGGTGGGTGTCAAGGGGAAGGAGACAATTTCTTCTCAGTGGTGCCCAGTAATAGAACAAGAAGTAGTGGGTTTAAGTTAGAAACTTCTTTACTGTGAGGGTGACAGAGCACTGGCACAGGTTGCCCAAAGAAGTTGTGGAGTCTCCTTCTCTGGAGACTTTTAAAACCCACCCGGCTGCTTTCAAAACTCACTGTGGCTGCCCTAGGGGATCCTGCTCTGGCAGGGGGGTTGAACTGGATGATCTCTAGAGGTCCCTTCCAACCTGACATTCTATGGCTCTATGATTCCTTAAATCAGTGGAAAAAAATCCCGAGGAATCTAGTACTCTTGTTTACTAGGACAGCCTATGAATACCACCACCACCTAGATATGTTTTGAAGAAAGCTAATGGTAAGATTGCTTGAGGAAAAACAAGCAACTGGATATAGTAAAAGCATTTGGGCTGTTACTGAAGATAACTGCCTCTACATCACACAAACAGCAAGTATCTCTGTGTCAGCACATCCAAGTTACAGAAGTTCTCTCACATTCTACAAAGCCAATCTCTCTTAATAAGCATTAGAAAAGCTGAAATCTATAGTTAGTTATGCATAGAGGCTAGAGCTCTGGATGTAAGGAAATGGTTTTCACTCCCAAAACAAACCAGCCAATGTGATGATCACACCAACGGACAGAACCGCTGAGACACAGATAGATCTCATGTGCCAGAAATAATATCGGTCTGAGCCACTTACATCCACTTCTAGTATTTCTCAGGGGCCTGGACAGACATCATTTACTGGAAGCAGAAGCTACTCCTACCAGTACATAATGACTTTGATTACCGGCATGTTTAATTGGGGTGGAGGAAGGATCAATTTGCAAAAGGAATCTAAGAGGACTAAAGTCTCGAGGGATAATTAAACTCAATTCCTAAGTTAAATTTCCACTCTGGCAGGTGACCTGGACTTCAGAGCAGTCCAGCAGTACTGCCAGAGCAACCTGACAACTGGGGTGTGCCCAAGCATAGAGCAGATCCTCCCTATTCCATCACAGTGATTCCAGAAACATAAGGAGATGTAAAGCCTCCTCAAGGATACTTCCCCTGACACACTTTGAACCTAAAGAATTAGTTATTTTTCACATAGGCAGGTGTTTTAATCCCCAGCAACAGAGCAAAAATTTTTCCTTGAGAAACTCAACCTGATGTTAAATAAAGAGTTATTACCATCTTAAAAAAAAAAGTGAACATTCTTGCTACTGATATTCCTGCCTGCCCAGCTTCAGAATGGCTGAAAAATGCAGACTAGGCAAGACTGTACTAATCTCAGGAAAGTATAGCAATTTCTACTCAAAATGATTCAAAGAATTCAAGACTGTAGCAACAGGATTTCTTAATGTGATAGACAGTTACAGATGTGGTGGAAAACATAGCATGAAAATTAAAAGCAAACAATTATCAACCCAGTTTTCTGTCTGTCTCTCTAATGAGGCTCTAGCAATAAAGCTGCCATTACTAAAGCACACCACTTGTAAAATATCTTAATGATTCACAAGGAACAACATAATGTTTAAGAAAATGAATTAAATTTTCCAACAGTTTAATTCCACTGTGAAAACACAGTGTTTCAAAATTAGTCAATGATACCATACATTTCATATAAAACTGCAACACACAATTTCAGCTCAGGCATAAAATGCAATGAATAAGCCTTTAAGTATCCATGAAGAAACCAGTTGCCTTTAACATTTTAGAGTAATTAAAAAAACAGAATAAAAACCTAAGCATGTTGATTGCTTAATTCTGTTAAATTGCTGATAATAGACAACATGAAAATGAGTTCCTAATCTTTTGTAACAGAGAGCATTTTAGCATATTAATAACATTAAATAATCAATTGTAATGCTTTCCTTAATTTTATAAATAAAGTAATGGGAGTGAAGCACTGAAGTGTATGCTAAACTTTGAATCTATTAAAAAGTGGACTTGAAGGTAGATGTTATTAATCAAACCACTGCTTAAAGAGCTATGTCCTTAAGACCTTAAATTTAAAAACTTTAAGAATTTGGACTTTGCTACTAGAGTAAACCGCCGTTCACCTGATTGCTTCACTTCCCTTTCCAACTAAATCCTACACAGCTCTTCAGCTTAATTCAAAATTCATACAAGCAAGAGTTGAATGCAGTCCCTCTAGTACAAAGCCTCAATGTCCTCAAAACTAAATTTGAAAAGGGCTTAACATGTTAATACTAGACTGTTTCAATTTTCTACATTTCTCTCCAATTGCCTCCTTCATACTCTTTTTGTTATTGTTTCTCGCCAATTGCCTCCTTCATACTCTTTTTGTTATTTTGTTCTTAAGCACAAAACTGAATTACTGCAGATAGGAGGAGGACTGCATGCAGACCATAATTAAGATTCCATGCTGGAACTACGGTCTGAGTTAGTGGGAGGGGGCCAGTTAGCTCAGTGGTTTGGGCATGGTGCTGAAACAATGACAACACCGAGGTCGCGGGTTCAATTCCTGCTCGGTCCCCATGTGTTGCCTGGTCTAGTCGAGAGGTGGCGTCCCTGCCTATGACGGGGAGGTTGGACTAGATGATCTCTAAGGTCCCTTCCAGCCTAGGCCATTCTATGATTCTACAAGGTTTAGACCTACTGATAACTGAAAAACCACAACATCAGGTGAGAAAGATCAGGATAAGCTTCAGAGTAGGAAAGGAACGAGGGAGAGAAGATGGTATTAAACTAGGTACAAAGGAGGGGATAAGAAGTGTATCAGAAGGGAGGCAAGATAACAGGTGAACAGTGAATGGTGATGGCAAGCAGCTATACACATGAAACAATCAAATCTAACCAAAAATACAGATCTGGAGCATCTCCACTTTGAGAAATAAGGAGGCGGAAGACTGAAGGGAAGACTACCTGAAAACGATGGCTCAGAAGTATGTAGAACTTAAAGACAGCAGTCAGTTAAACTCAGCAGCAAGCAAAGCAAGATTATTACTTGACAGTAAGTAAGAGAGCAAGATACAACCCAGACTCAAATAGAGTTGTGTGACCTGAGTGCAGAAATCTTACATGTTAAGCAAGTTAAGTACTGATCTTCCAAGACAGTAAGGATACAATTTTTTACAGGTAATTGGAAGCTAAACTACTCTTGTCAGGAAAAGAGTAACAACATGCACAACTCTAACAGCCATCACGTTACATAAGATCCAGCCACTTCCACACCCTTTGGTCTGAAGACGGCTGAAAAGGAGCTGGTTTCAGCGTGGTAAACATAGAACTTCATCAGAATGGTGCAAAACTTGAGAGAACGATATTAGCGTATTAGGCACAACCACCGTGCTGCGCTCATGTGGTTGAACTGTGCCCGAATTACAGCTGCCTCGCATATCCGCTAGCTTCAGACAACAGCAAAGCACGCTTGCATCTGCCCCCTGGCTTGGCACATGCGTCCGCGTAGTTGTCCTCACCACACGTAGTTTTAGAGCTCAGCACGCTAATCCTTATTCAGTTGTCATGCCCGTTAACTTAGTATTTTAACAAAGTCCAAAATAGACTGCATATCCCTAATTTAATGTCCTTATTACACACTCTGTCCTTAATTCCAAGTGACAAGAAACAGGTTTAAATTCAGGAACAGCGTTCCCACAACCTAAATAATTCCCAAATCCAAACAAACATTAAGTCCAAAGATTGCCACTGGGAAACAACTATATTTTTTTCCTCAAAGCAAACCATCTGGCTTAAAAGGGAAAAACAGGAGAGGATGCTACCAGAAAGTATAAAAATTGTCAAACTAAGCCTGTGCCCTGAACTCTAACATGACTTTATTTTTTCATTACCAGTTGACATAGAAGTTTACCTCACTATTCTATATATCAGGTCACAAAAAATGAGGTGCATTTATCTCATTCCACTTTGCATCTGTGCATCTCATTTTTTTAAATGGCAGTTTTCAAAACTTTTGAACAATGTCAAAGGACTTAACATCATTAGTTCAGAAGAATGTAAAAAAAGCCACTAAAGAACAACTAACCTTAACATGTTGTACATGAGCTAACACAAACTGAGCGAGAAAAATTCAGTGCCAACGCTGTACTATTAAAAAGAATAGAAGACAACAGCTGCTCATGGTGAATTTTCCTGATATGCATTTGTGACAGTTTGATGAAACAGCAATAACATCCAAAAATATTCTTAGCTAACCACAGTTATCTTTATCTGTTTTACAGTACTGGAGCCATAAGAGGGAACGCACAGCCAGATTGCATCCTGCCTGCACACATTTGCACATTTTAGAGAACAATCATATTCTGAGTAAACACAACATCTATTGCAGTGAAGCAGAAGTGAGTTTACAAAACACTATTTGCCCAATTAGCAGCATAAATCAGAGGGCAGCTTTAAATTAAGATGTACTGAGGGAAAGTCAGAAGTTCTGTAAAGCTAATTCTTAGCATCAATGTTACAGTCTTTTTAAGAAGTGAACTTGCATATGGACAGCATACATACAGAAGGTATGCAAGAACATCCCTTAACAAAGGTTCTTAAGAAAACTAAACCTGTCACAGGATAAGGTTTATGTATACGAACAATTGCTTAGAGTATAGGAAATGGGATAAGTGTAAAAAAACCAAAACTAAGAGGCGAAACTACTATTGGGAACCTAGTGAGCTGAATGCTTGGGCACATGCTTACTTATGAAATAACTTGGAAATATTTATAAATAATCATATTTACAAATAATTCAGAAATACTGTATACAGTGAATGAAGATTTTGAAAAAAAATGCTACTGCAGAAAAGCCAATCTATAGGCTCCACAGGAAGCCTATAAGATGCAAAATACAATTATTAGGAACAGTGAACAGAAAACAGTAAGATTTTAGTCTTCCTCCTGAAAACAAAATTTGAAAAGATACAAAAAAACAAGATAAAGTATAGGGTATAAAAAAACATGTATGAGAAATTACTTAACAGACCATGATTCTCCACGTAAAACAGGCTCATAACTGAGGGTATATGCAGTTCTACAAGCTCATGAATGACAAGTAAGAAAATAAAGGGTTGGTTTTTTCTAATGTCAAAACTAGTCACTTAGGACAGTGAGCAGACTTCAACACTAAAAAGTCTTCTATGCAACGTGGAACCAAACTACGGAGCCACTAGTAATGGGATATGGTCAATGCTCTTAAGTTTTCACAGAGCAGATTGGATAAAATCATGGAAAAATAAACTAAGCAATATTAAATAAAACTTGCTGCCTCTGACCACAGAAGCACTGACACTGTGCAAATTTTTGTAGGTCTGGAGAGTACCCTGAGAAATGTTCACATTGGAGGCTTTTCCTGCTCTTTTATTTCTTCCCTAAGTACCTGTCATGAGCAATTTTTAGAGGATGAGTAATGATCACGTTTCATCTTTTGTCTGACCTGAAGAAACTTCCTTTACATTATCAGAACACTGTTCTAATTCCAAATTCAGCCAGCAACTTGAGAGTTACATTCTTCCTTAAAATTTTATGTTTTCAAAACTTCTGTTACTGGTCAAAAAAAACAAATAAAAAAATAAAAATACACATTCAATGTACATGTAACATTCAACACTGTCTCAGTGTAGTCACTCATTTCTGACTTTGCAGTGGACACAGCAGCATAGGCCTGTCTTAAGACCGGTTTCATTTATTTAAAATTGAATAGAACCTGAAATACAGAGATTGGGCTGCAATTTGCATCATGAAGCTACCTCTCTCTACTTGTTAGCATGAAAGGATTTTCTTACCCCTTTCACGTGCCACAGGAAAATGAAAAAATGGGTAAATTACTTGTGCCCATACAGTCAAGACAAAAACTACTGCTAACCAAGCGTGGGGGTTTTTTTCCATCAAAACAATAAGAAGTGAAGATCGTATTTGTTTAAATATATACCTCATATTCCTTTTTTTGTTTTCATTTACCCTCTACACAGATTCAGAAACTGAAAATATGCACAGGAAAAGAGCAGAAGCTGTTTCTCCTGCCTGTCTCTTCATTGGATGACACAACAAGTTTTCAATAGGTCATCCTTCAGTCTTTTTTTAGGGTGCATTTTCTAGTTTCTTCCCACTGAAAGTGTTTGTCTCCATAATGTTCACAAATGTGCAGGTTATTTGGCAGCAAAAAACAAAACCAAAAAAACCCACCTAAAAACAAAAGGCCTACCAAACCTGACACCCTTGACAGTCGATTATGTGAATTTCAGAAGTGACAACTAATCAGATGACAGCAGACAGTAGTGTCAGAGCAGCTCAGGCAGCCCAATAACTTATGACGACAGATGACAAAGGCAACTAATAAACTAACGAATATTTCACAGGATAACTAAACAAAACCAAAACTACCACTAAACATACGCTGAAGCATTTTCTTGTAGTGCTTACAAGAAATATTCCGCCTGTTTTCTAGACTGCAAACTGGACAAAGAGATCACATTACCCTCCCTAGCCAAACCATACTTGCCAAAGCTATCAGGGGGAAAAAAACAACAACAAAAAAAATTTAAAAAAAACCACCCCAGACTCCTTTGCTTGACTCAGCTCCTTCTTGCAACAGCCTCATGCCCTTACAGTCTGACAAATGTATTTTCTCCAAGGGGCTTGGGAACATCACTGCTGCTCCTGCTTGCCAAAACAGCAGCAAAATGCACCGTCAGATCGGAGAACTGCACTGTCAGAGCTCCATCGCTTAGCAACACAAAGAGCTGCGGCAAGAGCTTCCCACGCTGCAGCAGTGGGCAGTTGGCAGCTGCCTCAGTAACCTTCTCCGAGGTCACGGGGTTTAGCACAGGCACTGGTAGCAAAACACTGTGCAGCAAACCAGAAAAGTGGACACACTCAACAAGGTCATAGAAACCAAGTAGTTCACTGGAAATTTAAAAAATTCTCAGCTCCCTACCTGCCCCAGCTGAAACCTTTAGTTGGACTTGTTTTACCTGTTAACCAACATACAACTCAAAATATCATTTTTCCATATGTATAGAGCAGCAGCACATTATGTTGATGACACTAATCGTGCCAGACAAAAATTCCTCATAGAAAGGAGAACAGCTTTATTTGGTCATGCATTAGGGAAGAGATATGGCACTGCATCACGGCCTTGAGGCTCTACTGGGTAATACAAGTGTAACCACAATGTGACTTCATTGATAATTTTCCTCCCATAAGACATTATCCCAAGACAGAACTGGTAGACATCTCATATTAAAATGACCAGTTGTATGCGATGTGAGATGAGAGGAGAGGAACAAAAACACTACAGATGTGCGACACTGTAGAATAATAATGTCATTAAATCTTTGTGCACAAGAATGGGCACGTCTGTGTGCAAGCATTTACAACTTAAAAACTCCGCACCATCATTACTTATGAAATATCTTTTCACCCCCCAAAAAAATATCTAGACATATGTCTGCTTATGTATGTATGCATTATCAGATAATCTCTAGAGAGAATATGTCCAAATGTCAGATTTAGAAATGCCCTGTGAGTAATATGGGAAGTCTACAACTTTACAAGAGTTTGTATCAGTACTTTGTCAAGTACTTACTACCTAACAAACTGTTCGCCTTCATTTTACTCTTAACATCACCAAAAAAACCCTAAACAATCAACCCCAAACCGCCCATCACAGATATCAGAACTCTCAATTCAGAAAGCATCAGGTCAGATGACAGCCCACTATTTCTAGCTTTGCTGGGGACAGTGTTCCACATTGCCCAAAAACTGTTGTTTTTTATTTTCTTCCTTACCGTCACCCAGGTTCTCAAATAAACGTTTCAGAAAAATAAAAATTGAAGACTAATATAAACCCACTAGTGTAAACTACTCAATTTAACTCACAGTTGAATTAAGTTAAAAGCTTGTGCTACAGTAATTAGTTCATAAGATATTGAACTAAAAGATGCTACAAATACATAAGAGTTTAAAACTCTGAAGCATATCTCAACTGAGTAATTTCAATGCTGTTTCCATAAGATGTTCACCAAGGGCTCACCGAACAACTACATGGACAAATTATATCTAAACAGCATCTTTTGGATGGTTACTCTGATCCTCAAAAGCAAATCCAATCCAATTTCATTACAGCAAAGCAATTCAACAATATAATCAACTACTCTGGTTTTCACTAAACCCAGAAAACCTTCTGATGTAAACCCAGTGTTTGTCATGCTTGCTCATTATCTTACAGTTTTTTAATCAGACTCTTCATCATTTCTGTTCTAATGAGAACTTGACCCAGATCCCAGACAATCCCACCTCTGCAATAACACCCTGTGGCTGTCAAATTATTCGCGCAACTTAAGCAGTCCAACAAAAAAGTTGACTTTTTTTTCCTTTTTTTTTCCTTTCTTTTTCCTTTGCTTAGCTGTTACAACCACCAACAGAGCTGCAAATAAAAATTTAAACTGGAAAAAGAAATTACACCTCTTTACAACTCTTTTGAGTTGCCTTTTATACTTTATCTGATAGAGTAGGAATAAATAAACAATTCTTGATATTACCAGCCCCTTCAAAGCCAGGCAACTTTCACAAAAATAGAAGTTATCACTGTTTCACCAAGACAGAACCTATAAATGTTTGTTTCATATGTCATCTAAATGTAAATAACTTTAAAAGCCCACCAACTCCCAGTCATACTTTCCCAAAGTAGCACCACACTACTAACACAGCAACCCAGCTGTTGAAGAGGTACTATTCATGATTTTAACTACTGACTACAGTTTGACAGGCAACATTTCTAGCAGCTTCTACTTTACAATTTACAGTCACCAGGTCAGGCATCTCAAAAAGACGGGCAGAAGTTTCTAGCAGCAGGTCAATTAAGTGACCCCAGAAAGTTTTCTTATAAAAGTCAAACTAATAATTGGGGCAGTCAACAAATGTTCTTGTTAGCATGCTCCAGTAAGGCACAGAGCATCTTGCTTTGAAGTTTATCACCTTTCCTTATGTGTTCAACGACTTAAAACTAAGATTTACGAGAGCAGAGCAGTCCACCTCCTCTCCCCTTCTCTGATCCCAGTCTGAACTTTCCTAGATCTTGCAAAGTTAGGAACATTTCTTGGCATAGTTACAGATGTATGCTGCTTCCAAGGGAAAGGGAAATCTAACAGGCATGATTAGTGGCTTATTTGCCTTCTAAATTGAATCATGTTTTACCTCACTTGAGAGTTATTAGTAAACCTGATTTCTCAAAGATTCGTGCAAAGTGTTGCAGTGCCAACCAGCGATAGCATCTCCTCGCTGAATCTCACAGACATGCTATGAATCGAAATGGAAGAACAACCGTCCACAGCAATGGTAGAAAGTAGTTTGGGTCAAATCATCTTTGAGATGAATAAAAAAGAGGTTTTGCTGAGCGGCTTTTTATTAAAAATAGCATCAGATTTCTAGAAGTATTATGCCTATAAAGACAAATACCAGTGGGAACTGTGTCATTACGGGTAAAAGAGATTGGTAAGGTATTAACAATAAAGCCTAGACAGTACTCAGTATATGAACCAATTCCTCTCCTCCCTGCCTCTCATCAACTACCCACTAAATCAACACTAGTTGATTCTATTTTAGATTTGGTATATACCGAAGCCTAAATATTACTCCGAAGTTTTTCATATGAAACAGCCTTGAACAGAGCAATCATAATATGATTTGGATAAAAATTAAACAGCACAAAATAGCATCCGGGTTTTAAAAGGACAAACACTTAGGGAATTGACTGATAGAGTTAGTTGGAATAAGAGGATCAGAAACTTGAATGTAGAGGAAGCCTGTAATTTCTGTCACACAGCAATGACAAAACTCCAAAGAATAAGCATTCCAAGGAGAAAAAAGTAAAAGTCCTTCAGACTCATTAGGAGACAAGTTAGCAGTAAGCAGAGGAGAAACAGAAAGAAAATAAAACACTAAACGAAAATAATTAAAAATTGCTTAAAAATACTGTGTCAGTCACATTAAAAACAAACATTAGAAAAATGTTTTCCTGCCTTATGAGGAGAAAGCCTCACATCATAGTCTCAGTTACAAACCAAGGCTAATCTACAATTACAGTTGGCAAATTAAGCAACAGAACTGCATGTAAATTCAACAGTAAAGATTACATGATCATACAGGTAAATATTAAAGACTTTCATGGCGAGACACAATTTCACCAGCTGGAAAAATATAGAGGAACGCCATGAGATAACATAAAACTAAATCATAGGAAGCTCCAGAAGAGACTTCTCTAGTAGAAATTAAGGCAGTGCCAATGTACAAGGCAGCAAAAAGAAATTACCTTAGAATACTACATGATGCTCTCCAGGAATCTAAGAAATGTCCCTCTGCCTGTCACAGCAGAAGTCTGTTGCTCTGGTCTTCCCTTCAGCCTCACACTCTCTCCTTGCACTATGCCCAGTGCTGGTTGCATCTTAGACTCTTCCATTTTACTCTTCAAACTCCTCATCCAGAGCCCAGATGCCTTTTTTTTTTTCTCCTGAGCATGCTAACTTATCCATCTTTCCTCCTGCCTCAGACTCAGTCATTTTCTTTATAAAAGAATATAAAGAAGTAAAACAATATCAGCTTTCACACCATACTGAAATATAAGAAACCAGGTTTCAGTGTGTGACCAAAAGCAATCGGTGTCAGGCTCTGAGGGCTTTGCGTGCAGTAAAGAACAAGAGTCCTTACTGAAGGCAGACCTAGTAGAGTAGCTGAAATTATTCTCCTATGGATTTAAGCAGTCTTCTATGCACTACACATTTAGTGGGAGGTGGTTTATTCCTGGACTTTTTTTGGGTTTGTTTGGTGTTTCTAGTAAGTATTGCAGAAAATGTAACTCAGAGGCTTCCATTGCTGGAGCAGGGGAAAAGAGCAGTGTAACTAGCTAAAGTTCTCCTCTCCTGTCCATGTCCACTACTTAAAGACTGAACTTGATCATGCAAATACATCTGATGAAAAACTGTTAGGATATAAAGAAAGTCACTTGTTTATTTGGTAAGATGTAAGAATGGTTTCAAGATAAAATTTAAAGAGAACAGGGAAAGGGAAAGAGCAAAAAATGAAAAAATGCTTTTAAGTATTACAAGACTTTTGAAACGAGCCCTTTGACTTTTCTTTTGGAAGAAGTTTCCTCCAGGAGTTTACTTTTTTTTGTACAAATAAAAACTAAAAGGTAACCAAAACTTGATTTAAATCAAAATAACTTCTTCTGGGTTCAGGCACCAAACACAGAAAATAAGACAATTATTCAATTATATTCTGTATTTCTATCATCCACAAGAAACAAATTCAAGGTTTAGAGCAAGATAAATAAAACAAATACCAATTACAATGAGAATCAACCTCACACAAAGTCATTAGCCAATTGCTTTATAATAAAATCCAACAGAATCTTGATATCAAGTCAACTGTTACAACTAATACTAACATAGTATATTCACACTCATTCTTGATGTAAAAAGTGGTTATGGTCAATTTGTACCTTCCTCATACCAGAGAGTAGATGAACACCTTGAACAAAATTCAGAAGACCTGACCCAGTCCTAGTGCAGCTCTTCTATGTGTGTGTTTCAAAATAAATGCATGAACTTTACGGCTCAGTTGTCTCAGGTGCTGTGCATTCTGGACTGATCCAGGTGTCATCTCAATCACTAACGTCAAACTTGCATGTTTTGCTATGCCACAGGACAAGTCTAGAGAACTTCCAAGGTTCAGTCCTCAACAGTTCCAATCAGTTTTTTTGAACCATCAGTCTCTACAGAACTAGAGACAAAAAATGGATTCTTTCCTGGTTTGGGTAACAATAAAATGCTTTTCACTTTCCAATCACTATTCTACATATTGTGTCCCAGGGCATTTACACCAGAAAACACAGTACTGCTGCAGTTCACTGACATTTTAAGGAAGAAAAGCCATCTAGTCTGATTACACATACACAACACAATTTCTTGGTCTTAATCTTCCTCATGTCTCACACCATTCTGAATGCCATTTGTAACACCCTTCCACACTCCACTGCTCAAATATTCTCACTTCATCCCTTGAATTTCTGCAAAACTTGCCACTACCCTCAAAATCCTCTATTTAGAATGTTACTTTTCACTGCAGTCTGCAGGATCTGAATCCCGAAGTCACAGACCGAGTAAAAAAGTCACTTTTACCTTACCCAGATCTTTTTTCAAAAGCTACTTTAAATTTCACCTTGGTACTAACACTTTTTCACTATCTTGCACACACATTTTGCCTTGTATCAGATTCTTATGGAATTGTACACAAAGATCTAGACAAGATGTGGTTAGTGTTTTTTTAAAAAAAGGTTTATACTTATGGCATTCCAAAATCATTATCGCAGTGTAAATTTTATTTATATATGTGTGTGTGTGTGTGTACACAAAGTAACAGAGTATAAGCACAACTTAGTCTTTGTAACAATAAGAACATAGTAAGCCTCTGAAGATAGTTTAGTAAAGTAATTCATTGAAGCATTATGATTGACATAATCTATATGCAACTGTCACCCACACTTCAAAATATTTATATTAAAATTGAATTTGCTAAGAAGTTCAAGTAGACCTGCAAAGAGGATAGCATGGACAGAAATATTAAAAAAAAAAAGAAAGAAAGAAACTATCACCACAACAAAAAAAAAGGAGGGAAAAAGAAAGTCCCACAATAACTGGAAAATAGAGCCTACCAAATATGTTGGTGGAATGTCCTTTCCGGGCAATTGGTTTAAGCTCATTATGTCCCCATCCATATTGCCTATAATTGTCCCAGGCATGCTTCATCATCTAAGAGAGAAAAAAAGAGGATTTGACTACATTATGAAACCACTTTGTGCAAATACAGTATTTTACTCCTTATTTGAGACTTAATCTTTCACAGTTATCCCAGCATACTGGTAATTACTTTGCCACTATGTCTGTTACAGAAATCAGATTATACAGCATGAATACATCTGGAAACAACTTCAAGTCTATTTGACTTCAGCTATAGCATCTAATGCTCTGCATTAGGTCATTTTCTTGTTCTTACTTTTCCTTAAACATATACCCAGACATTTATGAATTTAAGCATAAGGAATTGGTGAAAAATACTGAGCAGTTTAAGACACTAGTCAAAAGCAAAGAAAAATCTAGCAATATCTGACGCATGAAAAGGATTTGTTTACACTGATGCATCCGAGTATGACTAAACAATTTTGCAAAAGGCATAATAATTTTTTTATTAGCAACACCTACTTGTCATACAGCCCCTACCAAAAGAAATGCCAAAAGCTTCTCTCTTTAGACACCACAACGAACAAAGCAGTATAAAACTACTAATATTTCCTGCGCAAAACTTCTCAATCCTTTTTAATAGATATTTCCACTACGTAGTAAGCAAACTACACCTAAAACACAAAAGAATTTGTTGACCCACAAGTATTACTTGTGCACAGCAGTCATTAAGCAGTGCTTTTACGGACTTGATAAAAAATTTTTCAAATTCCTTGCATGTTGGT
>NW_009725697.1:42579-75900 GCF_000703405.1 Apaloderma vittatum
TTAAATATTATTTACCTAAAATGATCAAAGCAAGCAATAGGAAGAAATTGGATACCGAAAGACACTACCCGAGACAGAACAAGTTTTGAAACAGTTTTGTTCATAACAACAGCCATGCAGCTGTATCCACAACTTTATACATACTTTTTACATATATTTTATACATACTTATAATACATACTTATACATACTTATATATGTATATTTTTATATATGTATAATTTATATACATATTCTACACATACTTATACACTACACATACTTTTTACATATATTTTTATACTGCATCCTAAAAATTCTACCAAAATTTTCTTAATATAAACAAAAACCCCAGGAAAAGTGTATAGAACTTAAAGCATGATCTCAACAAGCTTGAGAAATGCTTTCTAAAAGGACCAACTATGTAATGTAACCAACAGACCAATATTAACCCTTTAAGAAACCGATTATATCAGGGCAAGAAAAAAGTTTTCCCTATGATTCACAAGACTGCAGCTTTCTTCTTTTAATCAGAGAGTCACTGTACTCAGAGAAAACAGGAAGGAACAAGGAGATGCTGGCTAAGAAGTGAGGTGCAGCCAGTTGCCTTAGTGGCACTACCTCACATAGAAGCAGGCTCTCTTCCCTTACCGAGTCCAGGATTTAGTGGAAGTCAGTGTCTCATAATCCTCAATATTTCAGACTGCATCTAAACTTCCTCTTGAGACAGGCAAAACAAAGCCCCTGTCTCCCTACAATAATCAAGTGATCCCTGTCTGACCTACAGAGCTGTAATTCCTTCAAACGCAAAGTCCCTCCACATTCCCCATGGCTCAGTTAACTCATGCCCAGACAATAAATCTGAACTGCAAAGGTTTATGCTCAGGCCTAGAAACTGGGCAGCAGGCCTTTCTTAAAACTGACATGGACCTAAGGCACCTGTGTGTCCCTCTCAAGTTGCCCAAGGTCCTACTCCTACTGCTTGTCATTCAAAGTCATCCCACGTGTTGCTTTTTGCTATTCCTACTGAAAAGCTTGCAACACCTGATTAGGCAATAACACTGTATCGTTTCTTTAAGTGTCATGAACCTGTAATGTCAGAAAAAGAGGATGCAAATGTTACACTAAAAGAAGAGAGAAAAAGTGTTCACAAATCCATTACTGCTCACAAAGCACTTACCAAATTGACCAATTAATAGCTATTAGAATCTCAAGATGACTCAGGTAAAGTGATTCCCTCTTGATAGGTAAGAAAACCACAGCACAAACAAATGCAATAAAAGCCTGACTGCAAGCAGTATACAAGTCCCTCAACCTATAGATATCTAAAATTTATACAAAACTGTTCATTGACTTAAGATCATAGAATCAAGAATCACAGCACCGCTCAGGTGGAAAGGGACCTCAGGCCGTCTCTAGTTCAGCCTCCCGCCCACAGTAGGATCAGAGATGGAGCTACTTAAGGCTTGCTCCAGGCAGAATGGGACAGTCAAGGCCTCCATGAAGTGTCCTGCTCTAAGTCACAGCTTGCCAGTCCACCTCTAAGTCCTAAATACACTACGTGGGAAAATACAGACCTATAGTTTTAGAAGGCCCAAAGGGATGAAACTAAAGAGTTATTGACCAGCGAGCTCTGTCCGAGTTTGGTAACAGATGCATATGGAAACAACAAGGTGACCATGACATGGCAGTTCTAACCTGCTTCCACATAAGGGAAACAGGGCTTCCAAGACCTTTGAATGCATCAAATAAATACTTCATGAAGGAGAATCAAATGACTGTTGACATTTTAGCTTTGTAGAAATCTCAAAGTGTAGGCAAATACCAATACAGATCAAAACCACCTAAATCCAGAAGAAGAATGACAACTTGTTTTCTCACAGCTGATGGTTAATTGTGGAATATTTTTCTGTCCCAATTTCCTGTGCTTCTAGGGGGAAAGTAGAGATTTGGCTCCACACTATTTAGTTCTAAGGAAACGTAATACAATTAAGGAAATTAAATGGCTAAAACACAAAACATCACGTATATCCACGAGTGTGTGATAAAATTTATCGTAAGATAAAATTTCATTAAGAAAAGGACTCGGTTTCACCAGATTCATGAATTAATGCAGAAGTAACTTAAGAATACACTACTGAGATCAGAAACTCTGTCAAACACAAGAGACTAAGACACAGTTGACTGCATCTTCTAAGGTTCTAAGATAGGAAATAATATTTTGAGGAGACTAGGGTACTTTGATAAACACAAACACATCTGTCCTGTCCTCTCTATCGAGTGTGCAAAGAATATGCTGTTATAACTCCCTGAGAATCTTCTGAATTTATTACACTTACTAGGTCAACTGACTTTTTTTCCATATAAATACTGAACATTACTTCAGCACACACCTCATTACTCTCCTACACCCCCAAGTGAGCAGATTTCACGATAGCATGTTAGCAGATAGTTGCACATTACATGCAAGTGAGAAGCCCCACAGCTCTTGTATACAGTGTTAAGTTTTGTAAGGATGATACACCAAGAGATCGTACAACAACATGGAGATTTCTGTTACTTGCCAGAGCTGGTAGCGTGATATGACATAGATATAATACCTATACTACTGGGATGAGTTGTGCACACAGAACCTTTTGAGAGACAGGAGAAGACAGATGCCTCTGCTAGCTAAAACATTCAGAGAACACCACTTTGTCTCAGGAAATACAAGCAAAATGAACTCCTGATCTGAAAACCAAGGTCATCTCTATGGTTATGCCAGATAGCAATGGCACAGTGAAAGCTGAAAATACCAAAGAATAGCTGCAGGTATAGATAGACTTTCTTTGAAAAACTTGTCTTTAAGAGGAAAGGGAAGTCTCAGACTCTGACTGAAACATCAGCACTAGTGATAATAGTAAAAACGTAAAAATATTTGGAAAAAAAAAAAACACACAACCAAACACCCCCAACCCTTAAAGAACTCATGACAGAGGCATCTTAAGATCAGCAGAGTGAAAATAACAAGCCGGTCCAATAACAAGCACGCATCAATAATTGAGGAAGAGGCAAGGTGTAGATTTCCATACCTGAAATTTCCACACCTGATAGTTTGTCAAAGTAAGTGCTTGGAGCTTGACAGAATATTACATAAAGATGCTGCAATCTGTCCAGCAAAACAAATACTTTTAGCAATAGACTTCTTACTGACACTACGAATGCCTGACTTTGCTTCTGAAGGCAAATCACTCATAAGGCATAGGTCCATCAAATACCAGTTTATTACAGGATGCACCATATACAACAGATAGCAAAATGCTGTTGTGTGTACAGCTTGATAATTCAGCAAAAAGATGAATTTGGAATCTGCTGGAAGACTGCTAGAATGCCAAGAAGCAGGGCACAAACAGAAATGCTTTTCTGGGTGCACCATTATCTGATGCATCTGCAGACTTTAGAACATGTTGATGAGATCTGATCCTCTGTAGTCACTTGGAAATCAGATTTTTATAAAGACAGAGTGATAATGATGTCTTTTGACAAAATTATAACTGTAGCAGCAAAAGAAGGTTACAGTGATGGAGAAGAGACTTTTCTAAGGAAGTTCTATCACTACAGCAGCATGTTAAAAACAGTAATTTAAACCACACGTTGGTTCAAAACCTCTTTTCCACTTCTCAGAAAAGGGCAGACACCTAGCAAACAGAAAATAAGAGTCCTGAGAAATAGGTAAAATAAACAATTTACTGACAAACTGCAGTATTTAGAGGTTGTGCCTGGAAATTAGAAACCTATCCTCTTCTTGCCATTCCATCAAGAATGTGCACAATAGAAACAGCATACAGGTTCTGCTTTCAAAGGAACATATTCCGGTTAAGGGTACAATTTCAAGAGATTTATACAAACCATGTTCAAATTCTGTTTTAAAATTAACCAAGGACTTGCTAGACAAGATTACTGCTCAATTGGCAAATTAAAAATTAATAACCACTTTCCTACAGCCTGCAGAGAATACATTTTGGAGGTTAAATTAAAGAATGATCTTTTCCTTGTATAGATACTCAGATTTTTGAAGAAAACTCATACAGACTATTTTAATCTTCTGGGAGCTACAAATCTCTACCTAAATAAAAATTATTTCAGGCATCAGTCTATGCCTCATGCATTTCTGAATATTGCCACTGAAAGAGTCTGTTTGGAATATGTTCAGCACACACAGAGAGAGTTGGCTTTTCTTTTACTGAAGAATCTGGTAACAAATCCATTACTAAAACAGAACTCAAATGTTTATCAAATGTATGCAAAATCAGAAGCTTGTCCCTTTTTGCTGGCATGAAATACTTGAAGTCTAAGATGTCTGAGGGATCTAAAGGGAAAATACTTCAGACTGATGAGAACTGGAACAGTACATACAAAGAGCATAAACTTGAGAGAGCTTACAGCACTGAACTGACTGCTCAAATTTTTACAAGAAAGCCAATTGCTTTCCCCCCTCCAAGATGATGAATTGCTATTTTTGACCTTGTGTATCCTTGTGGTTTCAAGAGAAACCAGTATTCATGAGTTTGACTGGTCTTGTGCTGTTCAGAAAACTGGAACCTCCCAGATTGTCTTTGTAAACCAGCAGGACAGCACATCAGCCAGCAGAAAAGCAGATCCTCTCTTCCAGTCTTGCCTTTTCAGGCCTCAGTCAAATCATCTTCATCAGCTGATCCCTGCAGCTCTGCCGGTTTTACTGCATCCCTTTTGAAGCTGAGAGACTAGAACTACATGAAGCACGCAAGATGCAGAACCACCTTAGTTCCATGTGCCACGTAAGAACCTTGACTGTTTTGTTGTTCTTTCCTAAAATACTGAATATTTGCTATTTTCTGCTATTGAGCAGACAGTGACATTTCCAAGGAACTACTACAAACTCTAATTCTCCAATGGTAATAAGTCACTTCACACCTTTTCATATTAAGCGTGAAGCCAAAATTTCTCCCCTTCCTGCCCGCAAATGCATCATTTAACATTTAACAGAGAAATAAGAGCGAAGAAAAATCAGTCTCATAAGATTTTTCTGCACTTCTTAAGCCTGGCCTCAGTTTTCTACTCCAAATCTCCATGTTGGCAGCAGAGTTGATCATACCACTATCCATTCATTTTCAAACTCCAAATAATTTATTTCCATAATTTAAAATATAGCTCCCTAGCACATACCCCCTGCGGCCTCCAGCACCATTTAGTCGTGCTCTTCATCTCTTGTCTTCTAACCAAATTTCTCCAGGCAGAGACATAATCCCTCCACGGCTGCTTAGTTCAGCAGCTGTCAGTGATAAACCCTGCCAGACATATTTTCAAAAATTATGTGTATAACCATATCTCCCTTTTTCACACACTTGACGACTCTTTCAGGGATCTTCCACAGCTTTCTGCATCATGACATCATTAAAAGTATGCCAGGGAATCTTACCTATGTGTGCTCAACAACTCTATTCCCTGTTCTAGTTTCTGTTAACTTGCAGTTCATTCATCAGGCATGGGGGTCTGCAGTTCTTTGATCTCCCCTTGAATATCTTTCAAAAACTGAGGTCTTGTAGCCACCTTCTCATCCTCTGGTAATGCAGCAGAAAATAAGAATAGATGCCACCAATGCAAATCAAGAATCCAAATATCAGAGCACACTAAATCAGAGTAAACCATTGGAGGCTTCAGGTATTACACAGTTGTATGCAGATGTTCTATGGCATAATGGAACACATCATGAGAGGCTACTCATCAACTACGGATAGTTCACATTGTGTGTCAATGACATCACCAATATCAATAATTCCAAGATGTGACATCGCCAGGAAAACTACACTAATGAACACACTGGCATACATTCTATGGAGTTGCTTTGGGAGTAATAAGGGAATAAATGAAATACAAAATTAAAAAAACAAAACAAAACAAAACAAAACCAAAACCCAAGGATCCTCAGATACCACAGAGCCTTTTGATTTATGCATTTCCGAAGATGGAGGTTCTGTTCATTTTTAATTTGCTGACTATATCAAGAAAGTGAAATATTTCCTTGTTCTCTTGCATGCTTTTTATTTTGCATTTATGAATTTTAAATACTGCATGTGCTAGTTCATTGTTGAAAGATAAGTTCTTCTCACAATGGTCTGGAAAAAATATATCTTTAATTATTAAGACCTTCCTGAATTTTTAACATGCTTCCAATAATGCACAAGTGCTGGAGAATTCTGTAATTGCTACAACTTGAGTAAATTGATTCATATTTCAAATATCCTCAAAACCAAGTTTGCATTCCTCATCTGTAGCACATTTTAAGTTGCCAACCAAAGCAACCTACCCAGATGTGCAGCCAAAACACTGCACCATCCATGCTAAGAGCTTTAGTTTCCTCTTTCTGTTCAAGCAAATTAAATATACCAAGCTCAAAGCTTCTCATAGGTATAAATCAAAGACTTACAAACGTAAACCAAGTTCTTTATAGAATTGCTCCAACATGCTGGGACACAACTTTGTGCAGGGCCATTCCTAACTTGTCTGTACAGGTCAAGGTGCTAACTGCACAATTTTCATGCTAATATATCCATTGAAAATTAGCTTACCAACAGGCTTGATCAAAAAGAGTCCATGCTTACTTTAAACTTATTTTACTCAGTAAAAATAAGATAAGCATTAACAAGGGCAGTGAAATTAATTTAAAGCCAACTTAGCTATTCTCAACATTCTGAATTACATTTGAAAAAATCGAAGACACAGAGAATGAAAATAGTGTGGATATAAAATAACTTTGTGTGTATACATACGTATCAATACAAACATTTTTATATACACAAACATAAAATGTATGAATATATTTTATACAAACACACACACATTGCAGAGACGGTTACCTTAAATAGTGAAAAAGATAAGTCATAATACTTATTGTGCTTCATTTTTATTAGTATCAAAATCAGAAGCAGGGAGCTACAAAACACAATGCAAAACCCTTAATCCAATAGATACATTAATAAAAACTGATGTCCTAACCAACCAGAAGTCCAAGTATGTTTGGTAAAGAAAATAGAGTGTCAGCAATAATGAAATTGTTCTAATCTGGTTTTAGATGCTGAAAAAAGTCCCCAGTCACAGAAGGCAGCCTGTTTGGCTAGATCAGAAACATTGCAATTACAAAAAAAATTAAGAAAATTATATTAGCCATGGAAGTTATATGAATAGTAACTATGGAAAGAGTAGTTAATGCAGCATGATTAAGTATTTCTTTGTTCTGCACAGCTCTTTTCTCAATAAGCTCACAAAATAGAACTCAGGTAAAAGGACACTTACTATTTTTAACCTGATTTCTTAAGAGAGTAAGACTTATGCAACCTTGCTGTCTGTACATCTGCTATTTGCCGCATACATTTGCAGTAGCCTTTGAATCCATTCTCTCATTTCAAACCTGTGAGAGGAACCTCCACTTTTTTTTGGGGGGAGGGGGGAATAATAATAATAAAAAAATGTAATTGTGACTCGACAATGTAGACAGAAAAAATTAGTAGACTAGGCAATGTAGACAGAAAAATTAGTACGCCAACTGAGAGGAAGGCAGTTATTATCCAACCCTTTATTCATTCAGAGGGGTATTATTTAGTGTGCATGTATCTCTAAGCCAAGCACAGAACATGGTGCAATTTATGCAGTCAAACAGGAAGGTAAGAGTGCACTCACAGGAACAAGTGGCTGAGGAGCAGAGGGTGGTGGTAATGGGATGTAGGTCAAAAAATCCGTCGGAAACCATTAGTTTAGCTGCTTATGAAACAGCCTGCTACTTCCCAATGTTATTAGCAGCCTCCTGAACATCACCCAGAGATCATGATGAAAATACATTTTAATCACTTGTCTTCTTGGCACATTTATAAAAGTATTTCCAAAATTTCCTCCACTAGTACTAAATTATTTAGCTTTCTACCTCCTCTCCTTCTAAGAGGCAACATATTAGAAGTCACATTTTTAATAAAGAGAATAGACTGAAGGTTTTGCTGAAGGCCACAGTCAGTTTACTGGCTAAAAGAAAAGTCAGAACACCCCCAGCTTCCCAGTCGGGACCTCGTTCCTCACTTGTGCAAAGTCCCCAAACTTCACAGCAACTCATTCTGCAGGTGTCAGAAGTAGCAAGCTGTCTTTAACTGTGGCCCCTATGCTCCCTAGACGCCTGTTTCACAACTTCTGCTTAAGCTTCTTTCTCCACTTTTTCATTTTAACCAGAAAGCCATGACAAGCCGAAAGAGAACCAAAATTCTGCTGTGCTGAAAACAGCTTATCAGAGAGCAGTAAGATATCTCCTTGCCATCTCATCTTGTTAAACACAACAGCTTTTAACCTGCACAAGAAGCAAGCATGCTACAGCCAGCAGCTTCAGTCACTTCACAACTCTAGCTTGTGTGAACACCACACTGCCCTTGAGTACAAAATAAGCAGCAGAACAATAGCTCCAGAGAAGTCACATTTTCTATCTCTGAAACCTAAAATATAAAAAACCTTTCACTCAAGTTTACTGCACACTGATGGGCTTAGCCAACAAACATCATCCTATCCCAGAATGACTGAGGTTGGACAGAACCTCTGAAGATCATCTAGTCCAATCTCCCTGCTCAAGCACGGTAACCTGAAGCAGGCTGCCCAGGTCCATGTCCAGTTATCTTACGTCTCTCTCCGAGGAGGGGGAGCCTCCACAACCTGTATGGGCAACCAGCTCCAGTACTTGGTGACCCTCACAGTAAACTAGGGTTCTGATGTTCAGATGTGTTTCAGTTTGTGCCCGTTGTCTCTCGTTCTCTTCACAACCTCCCTTCAGGTATTTATATACATTGGTAAGATCCCCTTGAGCTATCTCTTGTCTAGGACAAACAGTCCCAGCTCTCTCAACCTTTCCCAAGATGAGAGATGCTCCAGTTCCTTAACCATCTTTGTGGCCCTGTGCTGGAATCTCTCCAGTATGTCCATGTTGCTCTTGTACTAGGGAGTCCAGAACTGGATAAAGCATTCCTAGTGTAGCCTCACCAGTGCTGAGAAGGAGGAGAGGGACCACTTCCTCAACCACCTGGAAATATTTTGTCTAATGCAGCCCAGAACACAATTAGCCTTCTTTGTCTCAAGGGCACACTGATGGTTCATGTTCAGCTTGGTACTCATCAGGACTCGCAAGTCCTTTTCTACAAAGCTGCTTTCCACATGGTTGACCTCCAGCATACATTGTGTTCCCTCCACAGGTGCACGACTTTGAACTCGCTCTCATTGAACTCCACGAGGTTCCTGCCAGCCAGTTTCTCAAGCCTGAGGTCCCTCTGGGTGGCAGCACAATACTCTGGTGTATCAATGTCTCCTCCCAGTTTTGTCATCAGAAAACTTGCTGAGGGTATATTCTGTCCATTCACCTAGATCATTAATGAATATGTTGAACAGGATCGGATCCAGTATTGACCCTTGGAGTACATCTCTAGTTATGGGTCTCCAAAAATACTTCCAAATAACTGATCACCACCCTCTGGGCCCAGCCATTCAGCCAGTTTTCAACCCACTACACTGTCTGCTTAACCAGCTCATACTCCATTAGCTTCTCTGTGAGGATTTTATGGGAGATAGCACCAAAAAGCTTTACCATAGTCTACGTAGACAATATCCACTGCTCACGTCATCTACTGAACCAGTTGTTTCATCATACAAGCTTATCAGGTAAGTCGACCATGACTTCACCTTTCTCAATCCATGCTGGCTACTCCCAATCACCTTCTTGTTGTTCACAAGCCTGGGGAATAGCTTCCAGGATTAGTTGTTCTACTACCTTCACAGGAATTGATGCAAGGCTGACTGACCTGAAGTCTCCTGGGTCTACCTTCTTGAAGACAGGAATGACATTTCCTTTCCTCAAGTCTTTGGGCACTTCTTCCATCCACCACAATCATTCGAAGATTATCAAGAGGTTTTGCAAAAACATCAGTCAGTTCCCTCGGCACTCCTAGGTACATATCAAAATGGCCCCTACACTTACAGATCTACAGTTTGCTTTAAGTATTCATTCACTTTGCTTAAGTATTCCTTTACTTGATCCTCTTCCACTAAGTGTACATCTCTCTCGCTCCAGGCTTTCTCAGTGATTACCAGGGCCTGGAATTCCTGAGGACCAGTCTTACCAGTCCAGACTGACGCAAAGAAAGAATGACAGCTTCTTCCATGTCCTCTGTCACTAGATCCCTTGCCTCATTCAGCAGCAGGTTCACATATTCTTTAACCTTCCTTTTAGTACCTGTGTACTCATAGAAGCCCTTCATGTCGCTTTTGACATCCCTTGCCAGATTCAATTGCAGTAGGACTTTAGCTTTCCTAACCCCATCTCTGCAAGCTCAGACAGTATCTCTCTATTCCTCCCATGTTTACTTCCCTCTTTCTACCTTCTTGATATTTTCTTTCTGTGTTTGAGTTTGGGAAGAGCTCTTGACATTTTCACCTGACTTCCTGCTCATTGGGATGGACCACTCAAGCTCAGTGCCAGTGATCCTTCAATACTAACCAGCTTTCTTGGGCCCCTCTTCCCTCCAGGGTGTTTTATCCCAACGGACTTTACCAAGGAGATTTTTCAAGAAGCTAAGTCTGCTCTCCTGAAGTTAAGGGTTATGAGCTTGCTTCTGCCCTTCTCCCTCCTTTCAGGATCCTAAACTCCATTATCTCATTGTCACTACAGTCAAGTCTGCCCTTGAACTGCACATCCTCAACAAACCTATTTTGGAATGAGGTTTACCAGAGCACCTCTCCTCATTGGCTATACTACCATTTGGCAGGGTAAGTTGTCATCAATGCACTCCAGAAAACTCTTGAATTGTTTATGCCCTGCTGTGTTGTGCCTCCAGCAGATACCAAGTTGGTTCAAGTCCCCCATAAAGACCAGAATCTGCAATCATGACGATGCTCCAATCCGTCTGTAGAGCATCTTGTTATTCCTGGTCAGGTGACCTACAACAGGCACACTCTGCAATGCCACCCATCTGCTCCAATCTGCTCTCCAAACCTTGCCCATAACCTCTCTGTTGGCTCATCATCCGTCCTCAGGCAGAGCTCCAGGCACTCCAGCAGCTCTCACACATACCAAGCAACTTCACCCCCTTGTCTTCCTGATCCTGTTCTTAAAGAGTCTTTATCTCTCCACTGAAACACTTCAGTTGTATACATCATCCCACCAGATGCATCTCCGCATCTCCCAACAATATCACAGCCCTGCCACTGCACACAGGTCTGAGCCATCATGTCTAGTTCCCGTGCCACACATGTTATTGTATGTGCGCTTCAGGGAGGTACCTTGAAATGCTGATTTCCCAGAAACAGTTTTGGAGGTTTCTCCGTAATGGTGTCTTGTCAACATTTCCTTGCTTATATGCAAATGCTAGAGGTAACCCTGCTTAGACTTGGGTATTTGATTTTGTGATCCCTTTCTGTCACGTCATCGCAGGCCCCTTGCTCATTCACTGTCAGTCACTCCCTCCCCCATCGTTCCTAGCTCAAAGCCCACCTTACAAAGTCAGCCATCCTGCTGGCAAACAAGGCCACCTTGCTGAGGAGGATCCCTTCTCTCCCAGGCAATACCCTGCAAACAGGGCCCCAGGGTTGTAGAACCCAAAACCATGTGGCCAGCACTGGCTCCACAAGCAGCTATTGATGTGCACTGCCAGTATCACCCTCCTCACACCCTTCCCCTCACAGGCAGGACCAAGGGGACCATCTCCCAGGCCCCCAGGTCCTAGGCAATTGCTCCCAGAGTCCTGTGCAGCACACAGGAAAAACAGTACCTGATTGTACATGTAAGTCAGTATGTGTTGCATTATGTAAAACTTACATGTCCATAACTCCAACATTTCTCAGGGAAAACACCTATGAACAAGAACTCGAACCAAGCATTTCAATGTTTAGCACAAGATTATGTAGAATATTCGGCATGGGATTAGCACCATTACTGGGTGAAACACACTATTTTAACAAGTATCTGGAATGAACGTTGGCAGAAAGATAATCTATGAAATCTTAGTCTGAAATGAAAGGAAACCTGAATCCTAAGTGAATAGAATTATAAAATTTTCCTTATTTGACTGGATAAAATTTAACTTCTCAAGGAAACTAAACTCAAAAAAGGGCACTACATAATAACTACACTTAAAGTGCAGAAACAAAAATATTGTCAACACCATTTAAAGGACGTAAGGGAAATTTGCCAAGAATTCCAAGCGCTCATGCAATTTATACCTGATCTAACTTGGAAAGGAAGACAATGACTTCCAAAAGATGAGGGGGTTTTTCTTAATTTCATTGCATCAACCACAATAAAAAGACACATCTCTTTGGAAAATTATAGAGTTACATCCACCCTCTTATAAAAACATTTTCTCATCTTTTACTTAGTATGAAAAAAATCACTTGGATATTAATAGAAAACTACAGTGTAGCAGGAAGAATAATTTTCATATGCATTTATTCTTAAAATACCAGATAATTAAAAGCCCTGACATTTTTTATAAGACAGAAACGGAAGCTAATATCCTAGATAAGTGCTACAAAGCACATACACTAGGTAGAAAGTCTTTACTTGTCAAAACTGTCCCTGTGCATCTAAAATAATCAGCCAACTCACAGAATCACAGAATCATTCAGGTTGGAAAAGACCCTTGGGAACATTGAATCCAACCACTAACCCTACTCTACAAAGCTCACCCCTAAACCATCTCACCCAACACCGCATCTAAACGACTTTTAAACACCTCCAGGGATGGTGACTCAACCACCTCCCTGGGCAGCCTGTTCCAATGTCTGACTACTC
The DNA here is from genome assembly GCF_000703405.1 of Apaloderma vittatum. Lineage (NCBI taxonomy): Eukaryota > Metazoa > Chordata > Aves > Trogoniformes > Trogonidae > Apaloderma > Apaloderma vittatum. The sequence goes on from NW_009725697.1 coordinate 55,385, forward strand.
CTCCTGTGAACACTTTTTTCCTCATGTCCAGTCTAAACCTACCCTGTTGCAGTTTGAATCTATTCCCTCTTGTTCTACTGCTAATTACCTGTGAGAGGAGACCAGCACCAGCCTCTCTACAATGTCTTTTCAGGTAGCTGTAGAGAGTGATGAGGTCTCCCCTCAGCCTCCTCTTCTTCAATCTAAGCAGGCCCAGCTCCTTCAGTCGCTCTTCATAAATGGTCCTTACTGAAGTAACTGCATTAACAGCTTGTTGGAAGAATATAGACAAATTATACAATTCTGTGAGTTACAACTGAGAATACAATGTAACACTAAACACAGGTATCAGATCCAAAAGACACATAAAAACAAAACCCAGAGACGCAGATTCTGTTCCTGGCTTATACCATGACCTTTAGAAGCCTCCCTCCCTGTGCTCAGTAAATACTCCTATTATATAAAGCTTTTAAATGCTTTAATAAAGCTCTTTTAAGAGCACTACACTTTTTTTTTTTACTTAAATATGCACTTTAAAAAAAATCAAAATAGGTACTTGAAAAATATTTTAGTACTGCAAAACCACTTTTAATACAAAGACCTGTTAAAAAAAAAAAAAAAAGACTTTACCAAGTTGTTCTTTGGAACAAAGAAGTAGTAATACATTTTCTGTAAAAATTATAAAAACTCGATTCCTCTTTGAAAACTTTCCAGCTTCTCCCAACCATAAAGGCCTAGATCCCCAACTGCCAGCCCGATACTACAGTTTTTCTCTACTTCATACTAGGAGAAATAGGCTGTATAAATTCATTAATTTTGTAAATTAATGTCTAAAGCTGTTCTGTGAGAGTGAAGTTCCTCAAAATGGGTCAGTACACTTCAGTACAAACTCAGGCCTGAGCCAAATGCATTCTCAGGACCACCTGGAATTATGAAGCCAGATATGCAGCCTCCAAGGAGCCAAGAGCTTCCCTGTGCTGTTTTTTCAGTCTCAGTCCAAACAACCATAGCATTTCTGACATGCAAGTCATTAAATACGCTAGGTGTAGGCTTACATTAGAGATCCTGCCTCCTGGAACTTGTGGGTTGTTTGTTTGGGTTTTTTTTTTGCTGAGTCTCTATCTCATCTACAAAGACTATTTGTATTAGTCTACACTGGTTACAAAAAACAGAAAGAAGATCTCTGCGATGATCACAGCATATTTCAAAACGTACTATGCATCTCTGGAATCACTGCAGACTTCTTCAATACATGTGATGCTGTCAAAAACAGGTTTCAGGCAAAATATTATTCACTTGACACTGTTGATATATGTTTTATCTCAGTCACGTTATATTCATTGCAACACAGCACATGCCAAAATCCAGAAGCAGACCCAGAGGTCAAACACAAATGACAATGTACCAGCAATGGGTTCCTTCAGCACTATCTCCTGTCCATTCTCACCCGGGGACCTTCTACTTGTGTATTCTACACCTTCACACACCTAGCAATAGAATTAATAATCTGCTGCCCTGCATCAAAGAATTTAAAAATTCTGGAGATCGCCTGGCAGCTATAGTACTAACAAAACTGACTCAATGAAGAAAATTCACACAACAAAGAAGTCTCAGTCATGCCAGTACGATCCTGGACTGTTCAAGCACAGTGGCCACATTATAGACGACTGCTCAGTAAAAAGGTATGATTATCATAACTGAGGTACTTATCCACGTGCTACATAGTCCCCTAAAATCTTCGGTCTGGCTATGAAAAGCTACACTTCATAAACCACAACAGGAGCCATAAACAAGTTATGCAATAAAAGAAAAAAAAAAAACGAACAGTTTGTCAATGTGACTAACACATAGGCTGATTACCAAAAAAAGGGAGTAAGCCTTTCCCAGCAAGAGATTTGTAGCAATTGCAGCGAAGGATCACCAGAGCTACTACCTCGTGATCCTTAATCACAAACTACACCGGATTCCTTACTCACAAATTGGTATACTTTCAGGTTTAGATCAGCAAGAATTGTCCAAACTTTACTACCTATTCATGTTTCAAAAAAATTGCCATTCTTTATTAACTTTTATTCACTTTGCCATTCTTTATTGACTTTTCACATCCTCTCAGTCTACATGTTGATCAAAAAAACTCAGAAATACAAATACCAATTTTCAGCACTCCTTCCAATTCGAGGCTTGATCTACAGGAACTTTAGTTGAGTATTTCTTCCAGCTAGTTCTTCACTGTTAGCTGTACTCAGAACTTTCACATTACTTGGTTAACTCAATTTTATTCTACCTATTAAATCCATCAACTCAAAGATATTTGAATACAGTAATCTGTAGCTCAGGTTACAAAGCGTTGATGACTACTTGACCATAACATTCATCCATCATCTTCACCCTAGAGAAGACATTTTGAGAAGGAACAGTCTTTGTAGATTCTCACTGAAAATGTTTGAGGACACAGTTTTGAAAAGCAGTAGAGCCTCTTGAAAGTGCAGCTCAGTGCTGCCTTTTAATAAACAGCCCTAACCAAACAAGGTCAAGGGAGTCTAATATTCCACAAACAACTTCTCAACCAAAAGTGCTTCTGCAGCAGTCACTAACAGAATAAGCACACCTTCCAGGAATGGATTTCGTACTTGACAGATTCAAATAATGCCACAGCTCCATGCTGTATGACTTGGGTACTGTAAGCAGTTGTTTATTCTTTGGTGAGAGTGGATTTCATCTAGTCAGCATTAACATTCAAAGTAAATTTCAGCTTGGGTAACCTACCTGCAGCATGGCACATGCTCCAGCTGCAATTCTTCCGTATTACAAGGGCAGGTGTGTGACTGACTTATTTCTGTTTGCTTTTATGAGATAAAGTCAGATTACAATTCAAAAGAAAATTTAGCTGATGCAGCTACTAAGTGCTGTGGTCCTGGATGTTCTTTAGTTACAGAGCCTGTGCTTATCTTCCTCTGAACTACTCTTGCTTGCTAACTTGATTTTTAGGCATAAAACTAATTAGACCACAGGAAAGGAAAAGGGAGGAAAAAGGGCGGGAAAAGGAGGCTATACAATGTTTCTGCTATACCAGTCAGAAACACAGGCGCCAAAAAATGCCTAGTGACCATAATAGGAAATTGGCCTTGCAAGGGCAAAAGAGCACAGAGAATCTCACAGGCAACCATGAATGAAAAGGATAAGACCAAAATCAACATAAACTGCCACAGAACCAAAAGTCTAAACCAACATTTTAGTTTGAATGTTTTCCAGGTAAATGAGGCAATCTGTTTAAATAAACTGCTGGGTTTTAGATCCATTTAAAACCTATTTTGAAAAGCGTGCAATAATTTGGTAATTTGCAAATTTTAGCAGTAGGTCATTTTTTTTCCCCCATCTTTCAGTCTACTTTTTAAACATTTAAAAATATCTTGTGACGCACTAACATACCCCATTCTTTGAATGGAAGTTGACAAAGTCAGGCTCTGCTCTAAAGATGCGCTTGTTGCTGTTCCACGTGTTAATGACAAACTCACTTTGAACCCGTATCACTGAGGAAATTCTTAAAATCATGTTTTTATCGAGTGAAATACTAACACTGCTATACCAGGAAAAGACATGCAATGCTGATGTTCATTAATACCTGATGTGTACTTTTAGATTATTGTTTATCAGGAAGATTTGTAGCTCTGTTTTTCTTCTCTTTTTAATTTAAAAAAAAAACCACAGCAACCAAACACCATATAAAGTAACTGCTATCAAATACCAAAATGGGAAGGACATCACCATAACCTTTACCTCTTTAACTTTGTTCCTCTTCTCTCTGATATCCGGGTCTGCTGGTTCTCCACTGTTTATCCCTATCAGATTTGGTAAAGGAACATGGGGCAGTGGCTTGCTGTCTTTCTTTTTCAACTCTTGCACTACTTTGTTCTTTTCAGTTTGAATCTCAGCTTGAATCTCATCCCGCGATTTCTTCAATTTCTCCTTAGCCTCTTCCAGAGCCTTTTCATGATCTGCTCGGATCTTATTTCTCAGACGTTCCTCTTCTTCTCTAGAGACACAAATGCTAGTCAGCATCTCATTACTAAAAATGCATTGATTATAAACAAACTGTAACTTCAAAACAGAAGCCACATCCCAAGTTAGCTTACTCTAAGTAATTCTAATGATTCGTACAAGTTTAGTGAATTATGGTAGTACGCAATCCTACACTACTTTTGCCATGAACCCCAAAATAAAAGCAGCATGCACATTAGCAACGCTGTTGTAAAAGAAAATATCATAGAGGTTTTCAAGATTACATCTCATCACCTTTGCTTGTCTCCTAAAGAATTTAGAGGAAAAGCTTACATCCTGTATTTCAACTACAGGATGTGTGGCAGAGGCATATCTAGCAAACATTCAATTCAAAAAATGCAAACAAAAAAACCCACAAACAGAAGGGCTTTTCCTCACCTTCAGCACAATAAATACATCATACACAACCTGTCGAATCCTTTTATTAAGAGTGAGGTGTGAGCTGCAAGAGCTCCAAACCCTGCCACAGCCTCTTCTGTCTGAATTCAGAACTCATGGTACAGTTCACAAACCTCAGAAGTTAAACATAGAGTTAATTAAAGCCATTTAGGAACAGAAGAGCTTTTAGCAAAACATGGACTTCGAAATTCACTGTCAAAAAAAACCATCTTAGTTCTAAGCAATCTTCCATCATGATCTTCAATGATCAGTACAAGTTTTGAGATTCACACACAAAATCAAGCGTGCCGTTTAAAAGCCTGGGTTAAAAAAGAAGTTATTCTAACAGACAAAACTGGTCCATTCCAGTCTTAAAATATTTCAAGGCATCAGATACACATCAGAGTCTCAATATAACACAAACTTTCCAAGACTCTTTGAAATACAGAATTGCTCAATGACTAATGTAAGTGAAAATAGTTGCAGATATTTAAATCAAGCACTAGTTACAAAAAAAAAAGACCCACAAAAAACACATCCACACTCCCTCCCTGTTTCCTCCCCCAGGCTTTCCTCACAGAGCATCAAGGAGAAGACAGCAGATAACAGAAAGGAAAGAAGGCAGGCAGAAAACTCTGTAAGAAATATCAAGCTTAGCCTAGATGTTTTTAGGAGGAACCAAGTTGCTTTACCTTTATTGCATGTTTTTTCGAGTATACTGAAAATGTAACAGTGAAAAGGAGCAACTCCATTTGATATGTGAGATTAGAATAAAAGAGTTTGGTTGGAGGGGACCTACACCAACCATCTAGCCCAACTGCAATTCAAAGCCAATCCAAAGTTTTACAGAAGAAAATAAACACAAGATTGACAACTGTTAACCAAACATTGAAAAACAGGAACGTATCTACATATCTGAGTCGGAGTATTCTTCCTACAAAGGTTATTAAAATTATTTGATAAAGTCTATGATAAACCAACAACATTTCCAGGGATTTAACAAATTTTAAGTAACTACCTACAGTGCTGTGTTGGAATATTTGGGGACATGTACAGACCTTACCAAGCTCTGCAAATATAATAGAACTGGTTTTATTAATCTCACAGATAAAGATCATGTCACATCTATTATACAGCACTGCTTCACCTTTATGAAAAAAAAGGTCAAAGAATAAAGTTAATAACAAATAACTTGCAGAGTTATGATACAATGGCATCAGAGAAATCCCACCAGACTGGTCCATTTTGTGCAGGGTTTATGACTATTACAGTCCTCTGCCTAAGGAGAGCTGATTTTAAGTCAAAATGCAATAAATCAAGCTTTTAGTTTCAAAAATTTACAGTTCAATTCCCCACTGCACTAGCCCTGAATGCTACCTCATAAACATCCAGTATATTTTTAAATTAAAATTTATACATCTCTTTACTAGCTTCTAGCTTAGGCTCAAAAGCTCAAACAGAGCCCCATTTTTTAGGCACACACTTTATTCTCAATTTGACAAGCTATGACATCACTTTATGTCATCCAGAAAATAACTTCCCAATTTACAGGCCTATGTGCATAGCATGCAGGGGTAAAACTATGGTGGTGTAACATAAATGCACTCAGCAAAATGTACTGTTACACAGAGTATTTTATTAGCCCTTACATTGACATTAGGTTTGCATTTAAAAAAATTATAGCAGTTTTATTACTTTTCAATATTTCAGTACCAGATACACAATGCAATGTTTTAGCAGATGCACTGAAAGGCATTCAAACAAGTTCTTCGGCTGCTTTTCTCAATACAGCCCACATCACATCCATATTTCTCCAAAACAATAAAAAATTAAGGACTAAGTTCCTCACTTTAAATTCAAGCTCATTAACATTGTTGAACAGTAACAGTTCTTCTCCTCCTCAAAGCAAAGAAACAACTTTCAAAGTGGCAAAAGACAAGTCTAAAGAGAGAAAATACAAGGATGGCACCCACCATGACTGCAAAAGTTACTAGCATTCTATCGTGGCAGCAAAGTGCTCCATTCAGTAACAAAAGCAGCTGAAAATTTCTAGCAACTGCAAGTTTTAAAACCATAAATCTGTAGCCTGGAAATCTTCTCCAAGACAAGCAGAGAGCTCTGTGTAAGATGCAGCTAGAGAGAATGAGAATGAAGTTGCCAGAACGAGACATCATTCCCCACTGTCACGTTCTCACCAAGAGACAGCACGCCCTACAGGAGCCAAAGCCATGGCTTACAGAAAACAAAAAAAATAGGAGGTGCCACTGAACATTTCAGAATCAAAATACTTTAGTGTGGGGACAATGTATGTTGGAGGTATGTTTCTCATCTTCACAAGGCAAGTGACAGCCTTTACCTTCTGGCCAGGTCTACTCACATTTTGTTAACAGATACTGAAACTCTTTTTGTAAAGGATCACTATCTGAAAGATCTGGATCCATCAACGACAAATCTAATTTTTCAGAAAAACAGAATAACCGTGTATCTCAGACAAAGTACATCCACTTTAACCTAATTTGAAGAGTGTGAATAAAGCATAACAAGTGTGCTTTATTCATAAATAGAACGATGTTTGGTAAAACGCATGGTTAACATGCAACAATTCCTCTGTGTGAGAAAGACTAATGGTGTTTGAATAGTTATAGTGAATGTGACTCACTAAAATGAGTCCCTGGTGATATGCTCTGCGCCATTTTCATGATTTTGCACCATCAAGATCAGGTGCCAGGAAAACTTTGACTTTTCCTTTAAATTTTCAGTCCCAGGTGCTGCATACAATAGCAATAATAAAAGCTTCATCATTTTGCCAACTTCATCTATCTCTAGATCCAAAGCATGTGAAACAGCCACAAACTGAAAAGCAAGTTTTGAACTCACGTCTGTTTACACTGCAGGAACCACTATATAAACATAGAAAAGCTGTTGATTTCTACAGCACTATCATCCAATTAGAGTCATTAAGGAGGCCTGAATGACAGTCTACTTCTCTTCAGTCACTCAGCAGAATACCTAAGTGTTTGAGAAAAACACACAGAGACTCAATAGAGATGAAATATTCCAGCACTAACTGTATGATCAGCTCCATGTCTTTCAGGAAATGACATTCTGAGTCAAACGTAAGAAAATAGTAAGATGAAAAGAAAGGTCAACAGGTATTTGAGGGAGTTTACAGGAGACAGAACAAGAGCTTTGTTGACAGACAGATATTCTCTATGCAATTACCAATGATGGACAGCATGAGCTACAAGAAATGTCATATTTTACATTCCAGCTGAAGACATATTTTACCAAATATATTCAAGTATATGACCCTAACGGAAGGAAAATCACATCCCTAGGTACCAATGCCACGTGTTTCTTCTGAGCTCTTAAGCAGTAAGAACTAAGTGAAAATGCACAATAAAGTTAAGAGAATGAGAAGTGGAAAGGTGTGAGCAGCTGACGCCCCCCCAAGTCACAACCAAACACCAACAAGCTCCCCATCCTGCACAAGTCATCAGCTCTTTAATACATGTAAATAACACTACATTCAAACAGAGGTAAAGAGACCTCAGACAGAATCAATCTAAAAACATAAGATTAGAAAGAATCTCGGCATAAACACATATACCTAAATGTGTTAATTTCCCTATCCAGCTACCCACCTTCTCACACCACTTCTAGGTAACATAAGACATCTCTTCAAATAGAGTATTTTGAGTAAAACCCTACCTAACCACCTCAATAGCTTATCGTGGAGTCTCAAGATCTCTGCCTTCAAGTATCATGAAACTACAGTAGTAGCTACTTTAAAACAAGCAAGGATCTGTGATAAGACTATTTTTTGCCAGCAAGGACCATAAATAGACCTAATTACTAGAATCTGAAACAAGAAACAGGTGCAAGTTTCTTCAACAATCACTGTAATTAACTGTTGCAGCTGCTTATGCAGGAACACTGTACACTCACAAAGCCTCCATGACCCATCTCAATGCCATTCAGAGAAGACCACAAATTACAATGCCTGATCACCAAATCACCAACTGAAACTTAATGTGCTTAAATTACCACGCAGGAGCAAGCTTTCTGAACTTAACAGTCACTAAAGCTTTATTGGCCAAGACAATGACTTTTAAGATATGTCTCTCCTATCCGCTGTAATACAACAGGCTCTTTAGAAACTTAATTGCAAAAAAAAAAACCAAACATGCTTTCAAATTTCTTCTTAAGATTCAAGATCAAAAACGTAAATTAAAACTAGAATGGAGTCAAGAAAAGAACACTGGCCACCAGCAACTCTTCTCTCGCACTAAAAAGCGGAGCACCGGGCCACTATAGCAAAATGACAATCCGTTTATTAGCATTTGGATTTTCAGCAGAGAGAGACAAGAACTGTGAAAGCACATAGATGTTCGCAAAAGTCCGTCATCCAGAAACAAACCTCTGTGTGGAAATTCTGAGCTTTCACCCTTTAGTCAAGTTTACTCTTCAACTAGAAGCTACTTACAGAGACACAGTGAAACAAAATGATAGGCACTTATTTAAAAGAAAAATAAAATCTGTGAGAATCAGTACCTAAAAAACATTTCACAAGTACAAAAGTCGCCTTCCCTCCAAGTTTGCAGCATACATTAACGTCCACACGTTACAACCCCATCATGTTCTCCTAATGAATGGAGATACACATTCATGACACACAAGCACACTGAAAATATAGATATACATATATATATACATATATATACACACACACACACACTGTCCCTTACTGCCTGGAAAATTAACCCAAATTGCAGATTCCATGAGTAGGTTTTTTGGACAAAGGTGACCATAGAATTTGTTTCTAGTAGAAGCGGTTAGAGCTCCATGACATGAGTATTGCTCCTCAAGCACAAGTAATATGATGAGAGTCCTTAAATAAATCCTCTTGTCCCTCTCTATCCAGTTTCACAAGTTTTTCCTCTTGCTGTCACACTTCCTCTTTATTTTTTTTCACATTTCTATTCCTTGCCTTCCTCTACTGTTATCTGTACCAACTTAAGCTCCACTAGCTCGCTTCCTTGGTCTTCTACAAAGGCCTGGCTACCACCCTGACCACCAGTTCTCCTCACTTTCATCACTCAACCTCTTTGGACCATGCTAAGGAGAGGAGAGAAGTAACTCATTAACGCAGCAAGTCTCTTGCAATCCTAAATAACCCCTCTAAAATTCAGTGTAGAACTCATCCCAGCAAAACTTCTTTCCACTTCTGTGCAATAAGTGACGTCCCCAAGTAATCTCTTTTTGCAGACAAGTCTTAGACAAAGAATCCGGGCCTTCAGCCATCTTCGTCATTCCTCCCAAAAATTCTCATCTCTGACAGAAGTTCACAGATCCTGTTTCAGATCTGCTTTCTTGTCTACACCAAAACCTCAGTCTCTGAAATTTCTTGATAGATAGCTGGATGTTACCCTCAAGAAAAATGAACTGTAACTTTACTTTTAATTTTCCTCCTACATCTTCTGTTCAACAGTGGAAACTTCTCCATTGCCCAAATTGCCAGTGTATGGTCACTCTTTATACACCTAAATTCTTCTGCTTATCTTCCATGTATTTTAAATACAGTCTTTTTTAAACCACAGTTAGAAGTCCTCAGAACTTGATCTTGTTCTGTTCATCCAGCAGTTCTGTTAGGAAGACAACACCCTTATCCATTTGCATCCTTACACTTCTTTTCTGTTATTTTTTTTCCCCACAAAAAGTGTGATTCATTACATGCACTTTTCTAGGCACAACAGAAGGAGAACGCAGCCACTCCTAAATGTCCGATACATTAAATTCACAAATTTCCATGATGGTCATTAAAGGCCACTACTGCTTGTTACTCCTGTATCTGTCTACACCCAATTGTTTTCCTTTGTAATTTAGGCAGGGCCTCTGGAAGCAGCTCTGGAATGAGGACAATCAAAACCCTCAGGGAATATATTCAGGGAGAATTTCAAAAACACAGAGTAAACGAGCACACAGAACCTGCAGAAGGGAGCAGAGAGTTGAAGCACATCCCCTACACACAAAAAGCAAGCTCTCTGCAAAACTGAAAGCCAACAAATTCCTTAGTATTGCTAGGTATCTTTTATAATATTTTGGAACATAGTCAGAATCTTCAGAAATCATCATAAGGTCATACACACAATTACATATTTCATTAATAAAGTGCATTAACATAAGGTATCTTGTTTTCTTTCACAGCAATAATAAAAAGTACAAAACTACCTGCCAGTTAAGAACAAAACAATACAGATTCCACTATCAAATGAAGAATATGTAGTATAACTTTTGAAGGAAAACAAAAAAAAATAAAACAGGCAGGCAATGGGTCATCCTTTGGGAATCATTTGCTTATGAATGTTACCATGAAAAGATTTGGGAAAATTTACCTTGAGATTCTGTCAAGTGCTGTGACCATTAAAAGTAATCTGTTCCTCACCTCTGTCTACAGTGGCCATGTAATCCCAAGCATCAACTCACAAAAGAAGGAGGGTGCCAAGCTCAAGTCAGTGGCTTTCTTGGGAGCTGAAAGCACTCTCATAGCTGGGACAGTCAGCTCAAGTTTTACTAGTGATGGATGGTAGATGTTTTCCAGAAACACTCCAACAGCTGTGTTTGTATTAGCAGCCAGGCATTTGTCAACACTAAGAAGGGTCACAACGCTCAAGCATTTTAAGCTTACATGAAGCTTCTTAGTTTTGTAGTTACAGTCAGCTGAAATAGATTTTCAGAAGAATCAGATCAGCTATTTGAGGGAGAAATACAACACTTTTAAAAAAAACTACAACAGCACCGAATGTAACTTTTATTAGTGAGGAGCAAATAAAAATATAAATTACATAGAATCACAGAATGGCCTAAGCTGGAAGGGACCTTAGAGATCATTTTAATCCAGCCTCCCTGCCGCCAGGGACGTCACCTCTCGACTAGATCAGGCAACACATGGGGACCGAACGGGAATCGCACCCACGACCTTAGCATTGTTAGAGCCACACTCAACTGACTGAGCTAATCGGACCCCTAAGCTTTACTTAAATTTTCAACTACATATAAGCAAACTCATTCAGTTTTTAGTGTCTTAATATCAGTCAGGTACAAAACCACATTGTTAGGAAAAAAAACAATGACAAAAACTCTATGTCGCTGAACTTTATGCAACTCTATCCAACATATCTCATTTAGATCCTTTCCTCTTGTACAATACAAAAGAGAATATAATTACATTTGCCCAAACGCACTAACACATAACCAAAAGTAAGCATTATTTCAGAACTTTTGCTGATTAAAGAAATTTCATTTAACAGCTGCAGCTAATTACATCTGTACGGAATATTAAGACTCTGCAGAACAAGGTCTTAAATCTGATCGTCAAAGCACTTACAACACTAATATAGAAGAAAAAAATATTTTTTAGGAATTAATCTTACTTCTAAAGAAGGACACCGAAAAGTTTTCAAAATTACTAAAAGTTTACAAAATTTAGGATCTCTTTGGTTTTTACCAAGAAACCTGAATAAGAAGAATGTTGCTACCAGCCCCCTGTAAAAGAATTTTAAATAGCTTCCCATGTCCCACCACTAAACTGTCTGGAGCATCATATCTTCCTTTCCAATTAACATCTCAATGAGACAGGGTTTTTTATTTTTATTTTTTTAAAAATGCTAAAGAAGGAAGAATTTTACAAGAAGGAGGACTGAAATATATATATGACTATAGGAATGCAAAAAAGCAATCATTATTGAACAGGATTGCTGAGTAGAATAAAAAGAAATGAGCAAGACAATGAGAACAATCATCTGGAAATGTTCACTTGCAAAGACAGTGACTTAACATAAGTCTCTCCTTTCTGCTGCAACACAATAAGCTCTGGAACATCTGGAAATGGAAAGTTTATTTTGATGTGGTATTTGAACAGCACCAAAAACTAGTAGGATAACTTTAATTCAAAACTGCAGAAGCCTACTACAGTGAATAATGTCAAACCACAGAACTCCCTACTATAAACCACTCTAGATTGCTGGAAACACTACTGTTGTACAAGCTTAGAAATACAGAGCAATATGCTTGCAACCTACCTGCCACAGTCAAGTCTAAGACAGTATGGACAAACACCTTGCATACTATATTATTTATTGATGTAAGACAGTTTGATCCAGGCAGAATGATACACAGCTGGTCCTGTGATACCGAGAAAGCAACGAACTGGGTTCTCATGCAAGAGAAATGCATTATCTCTGCTTCCTACTAAAGCGGGTATCTTTACAAACAAGCACATTTACATACAGGACAAAGCAGTCACAGAATCATAGTCCCGCTGATATCGACGGTGCAGATCAGACACTGAAGCATTAAAGGAACTAGGGTACTCCCATTACACAGCATCAAGCTCTTAAATAATAATAATGGTTTATTTTATGCCCAATCTACTACTACTGCCAAAAGCTAAGTTTCCAATAATAATAGAAAAAAAAAAAAAAAACAGAGAGACAAACCCAGCAACACAAGTCAGGAAGGAAGAGTGGTGGGTTCTCTAATTTGGCAACAGAAGTTGCTGCAGAGTCTGAAGCATTACTGTATTTTCTATACCACTTAAAGTTCACCTTTCTCAGAGGTCAGCATGCTACAATCTTTACAAGTGGTGTTTCTTTTCCCTTACTCTATACAAAATTAAATATTAATAAACATTCACTTTTCACAATGATAAAACTGAACCTGCTTTAATAGCAACTTTTTCCTCTGGAAAACCACAGTCCAGTTAAAGCTGCCCAATATTACAGAGAATTTTAAAATGAGCCAGACTTAGACAGCTAATTTTAGATTTAAAAAAAAAACAGACAAAACCAACTGAAAAACAAGATCACTGGTTTCCGCTACCTCTTAATTCTCACCCTTCTGAAGACACGAAGAGCTAAAGTTGCATATGCAAGTGCAAAACTAGCACTTCCTACACTACTTAACATTTTAACATTCTCTGCAGTAAAAAGCTTTTCTTTTTTTCAAAAATATAATTCTTACATAATTCTTTACCTAAAGAAAACGAGTCTTGGGTCCCTTTTTGTACAACATCAGCAACTGTTTCAGTATATGCTCTGTGAAAGTTTGCACTACATCTTCAGGACTACAGTACTGACTTGTACTTCTTCACCCTTTGTACTAGGTACAATGCCTGCCAGTTCTGCCAAGATTGGATGCTGCGTTCATAGCCTTACATTTCTACAGGGATTATGGGAGAAGACGGGGACAGAAACAAAAAAGAAGCAACACCAAAGGAACTCCAATCATATATGTGCGTTACACAGAGCTTCCTTGCTCTCTCCTTTCTTTACTGATCATCTTTACCACTAGAATTACAAATCCCTCCCTTCCACCCAAAGGAGGAAAAAAGTTCCTAAAAGCATGGAGAAAGTCTTCAGAAATGACTGAAAGGACACAAACAGCCTCCAGAAATTGAGCAGGTTTTAAATAGGTGCCTCAGTTTGATGAGAAATTCCTTTTCCTTCTGCCTACCTACATGATATGGCATGCCAACCTGAAAGAGAACAGATTTAGATCAGATATTAGGAAGAAGTTCTTTTCACTGTGAGGGTGCTGGGGCACTGACACAGGTTGCCCAGAGAAGCTGTGGCAGCACCTCCCTGGCAGTGTCCAGGGCCAGGCTGGACGGGGCTTGGAGCAACCTGGGCTAGTGGGAGGTGTCCCCATCCATCGCAGGGGGTTGGAACTAGGTGACTTTCAGGTCCCTTCCAATACAAACCATTCTGTGATTCTAAGGTAAAGAAAAAATTTCTTTGCCCATCTGTCAATTATATCACGTTCTTGGTGAGGTATTTCAGCCAAATAATATAACATGGAACAACAACTTGACTAATAAACTACGAAGAATTAGATTTTAACATCTCAGATGAGATAAAGAAACAGCAATATATGAGAGCACATTTAAGCGAAAGAGAAACAGGATTTACTTGTTTACCTTCATAAGATTGAAAACTTTCCTCCAGCAGCTATGAAAGGCTTGCTGAAATCACTATATAAGAATGTCATAGTGAAAGCTGCAATAATTCCTTGCAATGGGAAGTGCTAAATAGAAACATATTAAATACTTAATATAGCAGGATAGCCTCACTCTCCACATGTGGTAGGACAGATCACACTTCCATGACATTATAAGCTTCTTCTAAAACAAAAGAACAACTACTTAAAAGAAATTTTCCCTGAACGCCAAAAAACCCATACTAAACGTGAGTCCAGAAAGAACAATAGTAGAAAGGTAACTCTTGGTCTAACCTTGTGTGTTTGTTTTGTTAGGTTTTTTTATAAAGAAAAAAAAAAAGGCCAAACCATAAAACAGAATATACAGTTAACAAGAAACCACCTCTGTTAACCCGCTTTTTATAACTTGATTTTATTTTGTTAAGAACAGCGCTTGAAAATTATACTTAGTTTCAAATAATAATCAGAAAAAAAGTTTCACACCAACTGTGAACAGTAACATTTGGCTGACTTCCGAAAGCGTCAAGCAAGTAACCTCAAGAACAGAGCTTGGGGCCATAGAAAAGGAAAATCAGCTGCCAAAAGACATCTGCTATATGGAATACTGTTTGGGTGTAGGGGGATTTATTTTTTTTTAAAGGAAACTAAGAAGCAGCAATCCCTAAAAATTATACAATCATTTTGACATCCTAGTGATTCAAAATGGTAAAGCTGCAGCTTGACATCCATAAGAGACACGATCATTTGAGAATGACAGCCTCCTGCTATTAGTTACTATGTAGGTCAACAACAGAGGAAGAGAAAAATACCTTGACAGGGTTTCACACGTATCGGTTTGCAGCAGGTGGGGGTGGGGGGGAAGACTTCAGCTACAGTTTCACATTATATTTAAGATGATTAATAGCTTGCTACTGGCAAGTGAAAGGTCTCACTCAGCCTTGGACCAGCTCTGGCACCTGTCGGTGGCTGGTGAACTGATTGAGAGTCTTAACACAGCAGACTATCTGGGGGCTTGCTAGTGCTCTCCTGTGTATTTGTTTGTTCTGAGGTTTTCTGCATGGAGTTAGCTCCTTGAAATAGCTGATGGTGAGGTCAGATGACAGACAAACTAACCCCGGTAAAGAAGCAGGAAGCAATCTTCCCTGTACGGATGAGTCCACAGAGCCTTCCCTTAACAGAGCCTGCCAGAGACAAATGGGTAAATTGTAGCTTTAAGGTAACTGAAATAACAAGAAATGAAAACTAGCTGTAGAGCCCTGAGGTAGTCACAGTCAAGAGTAATAAGGCAAAGCTCTGCTGGAAACTGAAGACCATTAAAATAAAATTGTAACAAGATAAATGAACTGACTGGACTACCCACACAACATCTGGAGCTGAGATCACCAATGCAAACACAAGCCATGGCAGGGTAAGCTTTGGGAAGTTCTGGCAAACTTGGAGAGGGCCCATCTGCAGATCCGATTTCCAGTCAGAGAGGAGATGACACTGCCTTCACTGCCAAGATAAAGAAGTTCACCTGCATGGACCACTAAGAGAATATCCCTGAATGCTATGAGTTGTCCACCATCAGCATAGCTGCCCTCTCCTGATCACCAGCCAGACAGCACACAGGAATACAGCTTCCCTGGTGTTACTGTAGTGAGCCCCTGAGGGACAGAAAATTAGTGGTTCTGCAGAAACAAGTCAACTAACACATAAGAGATGCTTCTATGTCCACACAGGGTGCCGATTCATTAGGTTAAAGACAAGTTGTGTATGACTGCAGCATCAACAATATGATCAGCAATAATAGTTGGAATGTTGGTTTATGTAATAAAGGATATTACAACTCTATAGTCGTTGTGCTGATAACCACATCTGTGCAAACGATGCTTTAAGTTTCAGGGCTTTAGTTGCTCTACAAAAGTAAGCTCCCTTACTCCTCATGCCAGTACTCAGGAGACCAGGCAACAAGCCAGCCAGTGGTGAGCCTAAATCACCGATCATTTCAGACCAAATCAGGTCTCCTAACTGGCTGGCTGCCCAAACACTGCCAATGAGGCAAGGATATAGGCAAAATTAAATGACTGGAGACAGAGCAGAACAGAGCACGAGCTTCATGTGTTACAGACCTGCATGATCAGTGCTGTTAAACTAGAGGCCAAACCAGAAGGAGCATCTTTTCTGCACAGAAAACCACATGGCCATTAACCACAGTCATTCCTTCCTCTTTCATCACTTCCATTCCCACACTCAGCCATACGGTTTCCTCTCTTGTCTATCCTCAGATACGAGTATTCCACTACCAACCCAAATTTTATATATGTCTTACTGAGAACCAACTTGCTTCAAATACTTCCTCTCCCCACAGCCATTCTAATTAGTCTTTGGTATCTCATTTGGCCAGTGTGACCACCACTTCTTATGCCTCAGCCAACACTGATCTTTTTCTACTTAGGGAAAAAGGAGAGAAAAGCAGAAGGCAGTATTTCACAGTCAACCCACTCCCTTTTATTTTGCTCTGTGTGCAGTTCCCATCTCCAGCTTTCAAAGAAATTAATTGCTGCTCCTCACCACCACCAAGGCCCTCTGCTAGCCTTGGCTCAATGTTCCCCCTCCAGGTTCCTGTTCCTAATCAGGTGGTACTTTCCATTTTCTCACTCCCAGTACCAGAAAAATGAGAATTATATTAACTGAAGCAACGACTTTCTCCAGATGTCTGTATTGAAAAGCACTATCACAGTATGTATGGTAGCTCCCTCCTTTTACACTATGAGACTTTCTAGCAGTAAACCTCAAGAGTGAAGAAAAAGAGCTGGAGAAAGTTAGTTATTTAAAGCAACTGCCATTATATTAGTATGGCCTTTGTTCAAAAATTCTCAATTGTTCAAACATAGAATAGGTTGACAGCATAAACACAGACACACAAAGATAGAAAGGCTACTGCAAAGTGGAAGTCACAAATAGCGTATAATTTAGACTCAGAGATGGCAAACTTTCAGGTAAGCAGATGGTACTAGACTTCTCTGCATGGGAAACCCTCTGGCAGGTCCTACAGAGCTCTAAGGAAGTGACTACCCTCACACAGATGTTCTGTCGACAAGACCAGATTTCCATAATGATATTTTACTCACCCAGCCAGAGCTGCTTTGCACATCCCAGAAGCAACACTGCTTTAAATATCCTATTGCAAGGATAGTACTGCTCAAATCTATTTTCCTCCACAATCTGTAACTGTTACCGTACAGCTGTATGGTAAATCTATATCAATGTATATCAATGCATTTAAAATAATAATAGTAGTCAACATGCATGGTGCCACAAGCTTGGCACTAAAATGTTGTATGGCAAAGAGTTTGAAGAGGATAGGGAAAACCCTGGGATCTACCACATGAGACTAATATGACCTCTTCATCACAGGGGAACAATAACTACTACAGGTGTGCAGCCGAGGCCAAACACAAGTCTACAGCGATCTCTCTTGACTTGCTCCTCTCGTCACCGAGGAGCTATTAGGCACAACTCTCCTGGCTAACATAGCATCAAGGCTAGTCAATTAGCCTTGCGGTGGCAATTGCTGTGGCAATTAGCCTTGCTGTGGCAATTGTCTGAAAGACACAGATCAGCTCCTCACGTGGCAGGATTGGCAGAATCATACCAGTCCCCAGCACTCCCTCCTCTCTACATGGCAGTAGTTTAAAATGCAGTCCTGCTTCACAGAAATTGGAAGAATTATGTGGCAACAACAGAAAGAAAAAGAAATTAAATCAAGCTCAGTCTCAGAAAATCAGCAACTTTCAGAAGGTATTTCATGACATGTCACAAAAAAAAAATCCAGGTAGGACAGGAGCTGCAGGCAATGTGCTGTTGTGAAAGACAGTCCTTCCTTATTTCAGGGGGAAACAAAAAACCAAATACATATAGCACTTATATTGTGACTCAAAAGGATTTCATATAAGAGGACACAGACTGCAGTGTGGACATACTTTTAACAGTAATATTGGATTAATTAGAATAGAAACACTCTATAAAAGTTTCTCTCATACAGCACTTCTGGAACTGATTAGAAGGAAAGAATAGAGCATTATACCTCTCTACCTGGCAAATCAGCCAAAACAGTAACTAAAGATAGAGCAACAAAATATCTGACAAACATGACATATAGTCTAATCTGTACTGTTCCACAGAGCAAAATTCTATCTCATTACTCCCAAAATTCTTTGATCTTGTCAATAAAGCAGAGAAAGAAAGATAACCGTGTGACAAATTACTTAGCCTTCCAGGTGTTTTAATAATCCTCTACACTAAAATAATCCACCTGGCTAATAAACTACACAATTTTGCTTCAAGAAAGAGATAATTTGGTGTGTTGTTTTTTTTTTTTTCTTTTTAAAAAAGGCCAGAAAAGCAACATTGGGTCACTAACTCCTCATCCCAAAAATACATAACAATGCAAGTCTGATACCACTCAGTAAATTTAGGAATATGGAAAGTAGGATTTTGCACCTCAGAAGAGAAATACAGTCCTCATCGCAGAATCACAAAAAGGCTGATAATGACCTCTGGGGTCATCTGCTCCAACCCCCCTCCTCAAGCAGGGCCACCTAAAGTCAGCTGCCCAGGTCCCACATCCAGGCAGCTTCTGAATACTTTCAAGGATGTAAATTTCATTATATCATAAACTATGCAACAGAGCTTCGTCATATATGACCAAGCTGCATGAGTGATAAGCCTCACCCTGAAAAAATACACCTTCCCAATTGCAATCTCTTCCCAACTGAGTAAATAATATCACTGACAGCCAACTAGGTTAGTAAAATCCAGCACATAGTATAAGGACTGACTCACCCATAAACATGTGAAGGTTGTTAGCATCATGGTGCTAAATGTAACAGAATGCAAGCAAAGTATAAAAGAGGAAATTGTGATGTTCAAACTACTCTTTAACATTACAATTGAGACAGCTAAAGATGACTTGGCATTCCCCAAGAACTGCTAGGCAGATCTTTATTAATACACATCTGCAATAAAAATACTTTCAGGATATAAGTAATGAAACACAGTGAGCAGGGACATCTTCTGATCAACTAGATCAGGTTGCTCAGCCTGACCTTAAATGTCTCCAGGGATGGGGCTTCTACCACCTCTCTGGGCAACCTGTGCCAGTGTTTCACCAACCTCAGGGTGGGGATCAGGCCCAGTCAGCATGGATTTATGAAAGGCAGGTCCTGCTTGACAAACTTGATCTCTTTCTATGACAAGATGACCCGATTACTGGACAAGGGAAAGGCAGCAGATACTGTCTATCCAGATTTTCAAAAAGCATTCGACACTTTTCCACATAGAATACTTATAAGAAGAACTGGTGGCTCATGGCCTGGACGAGCATACGATCTGCTGGATAAAGCGCTGGTGGACGGATGGGCCCAAAGAGTAGCTGTCAATGGAGTTAAATCCAGTGGCGGCCGGTCACAAGTGGTGTTCAGTGTTAAGGACACTGAAGGGTATCATCAGTAAGTTTGCAGATGACACCAAGTTGGGTGGGAGTGTTGATCTGCACAAGGATAGGGAAACTCTGCAGAGGGACTTGGATAGATTGGATCAATGGGCCAAGGTTAATAGGATGAGCTTCCACAAGGCCAAGTGCCAGGTCCTGCACTTGGGCCACAACAACCCCATGCAACGCTACAGGCTTGAGGAAGTGTGGCTAGAAAGCTGTCTGGCAGAAGGAACCGGGGATTCTAACAGGCAAGTATCTGAACATGAGCCAGCAGTGTGCCCAGGTGGCCAAGAGGGCCAATAGCATCCTGGCTTGTATTAGAAACAGTGTGACCAGCAGGAGTAGGGAGGTGATGGTCCCTCTGTACTCAGCACTGGTGAGGCCACACCTTGAGTACTGTGTCCAGTTTTGGGCACCTCAATACAAGAGAGATATCGAGGTGCTGGAGCAAGTGCAGAGGAGGGAAACGAAGCTGATGAAGGGCCTGGAGAATAAATCTTAGGAAGAGTGACTGAAGCAGCTGGGCCTGTTTAGTTTGAAGAAGAGAAGGCTGAGGGGAGACCTCATCACTCACTACAACTACCTGAAAGGACATTGTAGAGAGGTTGGTGCTGGTCTCTTCTCA
>NW_009725697.1:76000-89018 GCF_000703405.1 Apaloderma vittatum
GCTGCTCAGGGAGGTGGTTGAGTCACCATCCCTGGAGGTGTTTAAAGGTCATTTAGATGTAGTTTTGGGGGTGTATGGTTTAGGCATGGATTCTGTAGAGTGGGGTTATAGGTTGGACTTGATGATCCCAAGGGTCTTTTCAAACCTGAATGTTTCTATGATTCTGTGATTCATTGTAAAGAACTTTTTTCTAACATCTAATCTAAATCTACCCTGCTCCAGTTTAAAACCATTGCCCCTCCTACTGTTGCTACATACCCTTGTGAACAGACCCTTACCAGGCCCCTTTCAGGTACTAGAAGGATATACAAGCTTTAGATGTATGTAAGAACAGGTAAGATAGACACAAACTCCTCCTCTTTACTCTTCTTTGATGAAAAAGAGACCATCTCCCTAACAAATATATTATACATAATTATAACAGTACATAATTAAGATAGAGATGACTCAAGCATGACAACATTGTTGATATGACTAATGAAAACTCTGGAACTAGAAAACCACCCACACCCACAACTCTTTTCTTCACTGGTTGTAGACAATAGTATCATGTTTATTTTGAGAAGTTCATACCCAATAGTTTCAAAGATACCGGTCCAGAGTAAACAAGCACGCATTCCCAAGATCACCAAACCAAGAGATTCAACTCTTTATGACCCAGAGTCCAATGTGAGTTTGGGCCTAGGACCATCAAAAACAGTTATGTTCCAAGAGAATACTCGCAGGGGCATATGTCACAAAAGGTAAGGAAAAGAGTGAAATCGCTGAGACACTAACTGAAGAGAAAAATATTGACTCACAAAGGCATAAAATCTGAGAAAAAGTGGAGATGGAAAATGTTGACTCAGCAAGATCAAGAATCAAGCTTCTCCAAGAATCAAATAAGGTTGGTATTTTCCCACCTTACGTCTTCCAGGCCAGCAAGGACTCATTCAGCTGGTAAGTCCGTTAATTTTCAGTAAGGAGTCTAACTGCAGAAGCCAGCAAATGATTGCTGTGTAACTCCTCCTTGAAGAACCCCTGTGTATGCTAGAAGATGCCAAACACACAGTCATCACAATTTTAGACTGACTCTACTTCTGAAGATTAATGCTGTGGCAAAAGATCATATCCTTGAAGCTGCTGTCATGCATGGAAGTTAATATTAGTTGGAAATTCTTTACAATCCTAAAGTACAGATGCCACAAAATTAAGCACTCAGACTAGAAAATGGAAGCTTAACTCCCTCCCCTATTAACATTATGTCACCTTCAGTCATTATCATTTTGGATTCCAGAAAGAAGGGAGAAAAAACAGAACACAAAACATGGTATTTAAGATAGCTGTCCAAGCCTAATGTAGCTTCCTTTTTTGAGGATTTCTTAAGATTTATGGAGGCTAGTATTTACTCTTACATCTCAAAGTCCAAAGTTCAGTCATTCTTAATAGGTTAAAAGATGAGGCAGCACCAGCCACCTGTCATGGTTTGGGAACCACACCCAGCCTTTGTGGGAGAATGACTGGGTCAAAAGCTAGCTGTGATCTGAAAAACAGCATGGCATAAGAAAAACAGAAGAAAAACTGCTGGGTTACACTTCCAAGTAATTCCTCCTATCCCTCTCTCCTCTCCCAGCTTTCCCATCTCCACACAGTGGAGAAGACGGCGATGCTGGTTTAGATGTCTTGGACTACACAACCCTTGGATGGCACTTGCCACCTTCACAGCCTGATTTATCTCCACTGTTGAGTACTGAACTGAAACCCGTAAGGTCAAACTGCTAACGATAAGCGACCAATTCTATAAAAAGGAGAGGTAGAGCAGAAAACGGAAACAAAATGCAAACCCTAAAACAGACAGAAATGTTTTAGAACAGTTTGATGTTAACGCAAGGCTTTCTAAACCCGGGGAGGTGCTCTATTCTAAGCATTATTGAACCCACCTGTAAGCCGATCGGGCAAGGCTATGGCTGACACAGTTAAGACAATTTTTCAAGGTAGCATGGAAGAACTCTACTTTCAGTCTGCACAGGTCCCAGAATCTTTTCTTATTAACAGAAATCAGGTAGAAAAATTAATTTGTTAAGTATCAAATTTAAGGAATATTTTATTTTTTCCATGCTTCCATGTATTTTCCAGAACGCTAGACAAGATTACATAGTTTACTTTTGTCTAAAAATTCTGTACTATGAATGCACAAAGGTTCAAAAGAAACTTTCCAGGGAACTAAAGAAGTGCAAGTAATTACAACTTAAGCAGAAATTATGCATACCATTTGGAAGTTCAGGCTGGATGTTGGTTTATTTACTTGTTACTGTATCAAAGGAAGCTCCACAGATACTTCCTTGTTTGTTTGGTTTTTTCCTTCTAAACTCAGAAGACACTTGAAATTTGCCAGGACAACCACCAGCAAATTCTAGAGCACAAAAGACTAAATAAAATTACATACCTTAAGCGAATAAATGACAATCTTCTGCTGGGGACTGATCAGGTGACTTGTGTCATTATGTGAACCTCCAAGATCAAGTAAAGGTGGCGTTTTCTTTGCAGTGTTTTACATTTCTCCTGCTAGTGTTCCGGCAGGTTACATTACCACTTGAAATATCACATATTTCATTGAGCATAACAATTCAGGCATCTTGCCAAATTGACACAAATATGTCAAGCCTCATTTTTCTTTGTAATCGCAGTAGACTGGATGATCTAGTCCTACTGCAGTGTGACAGCCAGATGCTGTTCTGAGAAAATTATGTCTAAAGAGGGCAGAGGGAGTGTCAAGCAAACAACTATGCATAACTGCAACAGCTTATTCATCTGAATAAAATTAGTGCTCAAGTGATTTACAGAAACCAAAATAAACATATCAGAAGACTACAGATGTCTGAAAACCAGAGCAAACCAAGGACCTGGCATTCACTTGTAGTGCCAGTAACTCAGTCTCAAAAGTTCTGTTGTTTCACAAACATGCACAAGAACAAAGTTACCATTAGGCATTTGACTTTGAGTCAACAAACTGTTCCCACTTCCTACTCCGGCCAGCAATTACCTATTGAATCCTGCAGTGCCAACATAGGTCTGTGCAAAAGCCAGCCAGAAAGATTCCAGGTTCTCTTCCATCACTGGATTTTTACAGATTTTCACATCAAGTAATATCACGAATGATGGGGGTGGGGGGGAGGGGAGAACGTGTGTGTTTTGGGCTAGGGTTTCTTGGTGGGCTTTGGTGTTGTTCTTATAAAACAGGTTCCTTTGGACACCAACAGAAGGAATGACAATTTCAAATCATTCTGTTCACCAGTATCACTACATGAAAAAGCTGAACCAAATTTCAAAACAGAAGTTATCTATAAAAACTTCCAGCAGAATATCAGTCACCTCATTAGCCACTGGTTTTAAGGCTTCACATGCAAGTATTGAAATGACAGCAGTGACAACTGATTATCCACTTCACTGAGTAGTTTATAGACATCGCATATACACATGCCTTGCTATCCTTCCATAGGTATTAGTCCCTCAATATGAGAAAGTTCCCAGACATGATAAAAAACTAAAAGAAAATTCTCAGTTATCAGGGTGACAGTTACTGCAGTGCAGTTAAATTCCCTTCCATCATCAGGGATGTGACTTAGTAATTCATTTCAAATAGGTAGAACATTCATATTCTATTCTATTCATATTCTATTCTATTCACCGCACTGA
Source organism: Apaloderma vittatum (assembly GCF_000703405.1). Lineage (NCBI taxonomy): Eukaryota > Metazoa > Chordata > Aves > Trogoniformes > Trogonidae > Apaloderma > Apaloderma vittatum. The sequence continues at coordinate 79,676 of NW_009725697.1, forward strand.
TCTGGACCAACCTAAGTATAAAAGTAGATCCAAATTGATCAGTTTTAAGTACCTAAACCAATAACTTTAACAGTTCAGAGTAACAATAACTGCCTAAAATAATGTGCAAGATACAGCGATAAAACTGAAGTAAACAGTTTAATTCTTAACACTACTTTTCATTTGTTTTGACTTCTCCTGTTTACTGGAAAATGGCTGTTTCACAGATCCATTAATATTATAATTGCTGTGGATTCCACTGTCTCTAGAAGGTGGAATTATTCACAGAAGTGAAAACTTTAATTCCTTGAATACCCATTATAACACCAGAACTCCACGATGCAGAAGAGCCCGCTTACCCCTCTGTGCAATTCAGAATTCAATACATGCGTTACTTAATAATTTGGAGAACGCTTTCCACTCAAATAGAGTCCAATGACAGCAGAACAGATGCCTTTAGGAAACTAAGGATGTGTGATTATAGCACTGGGAAAACAGACACATGCTTGCATCATCTGCAATTATTAAGTTTCAAATTAAACAGTCTTCAGTGTTTCCAAGATAAACCTGATTAACAAGAGATTTAAAAGGTCACTAGAACCATGGTTCTTAGTCAAACTAGTTCACGCTATCATTTTTGCAGGACTGAATTTTCTCTTTCTTTGGAGAAAGAAAAAAGGAGGGGGGAGCAGGGAGGGGGGAAGGGGAGAGCATATTGTATATCTTATCCGAGAAAATAACTTCTCTCTTCTCTAAGAAGCATCTTTCCCACTGCTTTTGCCATCTCAAACAAGCCCAGAGAGCAGCAGCTGTTTTTTCAAGTTATTTTTATGGCATAGAGCAAATCTGATTTCATAAAAGTAATGAAAACAAGAAGGAAAGTTTGAAGTCCAGAAAGCCAGCTCTGGATTATGATCTTTTTAAATACGCTACAAAAAGGATGCAAGTGTTCTGGAGCAAAAGGAGATCCACTAACTTGCACAGGAAAATAGTAAATAGCACACAAAAAGCAACTCATTCATAAACATTGCAACATACCTAGAAAAATCTGCTGAGAAAACAGCACATGCTGTAATCTATTCTTACCAGCCAACAAACCTAAATCATGAGTACAACCCAGTGTATTCACCACAAGTTTCCTTACCCAGTAGGATATTCAGAGCAAGAACATGGCAGATGTCATCTTCCCCTTCCCGCTGAAGGATTTAAGTGATATACCACTCCCACAGACAGGATGTTTTTCTCACCCTTTATGAGCACATTCAAGTTTGATCCAATAAAAAGTAAAACGGATTAGTTTGATTTACTACTGATGGTCACCTGCTCAGAAGTGGCCTGACTGTACACTTCAGCAGTTGAAACATGTCAGCAGGTCCCAGAGAAAAATGGTAACAGATTGCTAAGAGGGATAAACTACGTGTGCAGCTTGCCAGGGCAAACTTCAAATGCCTTACTGGTCTACGAACATTTCTGTACCTCAGCGGAGATGAATGTCATGTTTCAAAAGTCTTCCAAGTTGCTATGAGCACACATTAAATGTGAAAACTGACATTTCTGCATGCTGGTATTAATAGACACAAAGTAATCTCATTTAAGAGCTCTTAAATCTTTATACAGCAAGAAAATACTTTCATCATATGCACTCCCTTAAAGCTGTCATTTTGCTCATGCCATACTGATCAGATTACATAACACTAAGCCAAATGAAAACCTCAAACTTGCTCTAATAGAATCACAGAAAATAGCTACCTGTCCATTGTAAGCCTCAAAGGCAGCACTACTGCAAGGAGTTGGGGAAGTATTTACAAAATCCTCTGATGGTTTAAGAGGTGACTAACAAGAAAGAATACCACATGATACATTAACGAAACTTATGCTGAATACTATTATGCAAGGTAATCCAGCTCACGGGTTGGCATCCTAAGAATACTTAAAATGAAGGTAGCAAGACAGAATCATAAATATGATTCAACATTTGGGCAAGTAAATCCTGTAAGAAGCAGAACTAGTGTAGCCCCATATTCCATACATCAACAGCCTTCAGCTTTCTGCCCAAACATTTCCTACTGCCTCGGTAACGAACCTCATACGTCAGACTGGATGGGGCTCTGAGCAACCTGGGCCAAAGATATCCCTGCTCACTGCAGGGCGACTGGAGTAGGTGATCATTAAAGGCCCCTTCCAGCCTGAAACATCTATGATTTTGTTGGCACCCCATAAACCCCAGTCCTTTCCTGCCACAGCGTCAGCTTCCAACCACCCTTCTGCAGCCACCAGTGAAGAAGAGAAGACACATGCGGTGGCTGGTTCAGACTTACAGACCAGCAGCAGATCGAGCACCACAAACAATTCCCAGGCCCATCACCATGATTCTTCCTTCAGCACTGTCTCCAATTAAGGTCTTTCTCTTTCACCCTGCACTGAGATAATGTACAAGATACAAAAAAGCACTTATTCTGACAGGTTATCCTAGCTGATAGATGTCACAGGGAAGTAAGAGAACAGACCAGGGCCAGCGAGGGCAACAGGTGAACACATATGGCACAGCCACATAAACTTTATTTGCTTAGGAGATAAGGCTAAAAGTAACTTTAATAAAAAGCAGTTTCTAGCTTAGGAAAGAAGATTATAAATAACCTATATCTTCTTAATTTATTTTTAATTTTAGAAACAGCAGCGTACCTCATTGGGTTCTCAAAAAACAAGAACTGAAATTACAAGGGAATATTATCTCTCTTTTTTTTTTTTTTTTTTTTTTTTTTTTTAAGATCTTCAAACACTAAAAAATGCAAATAATACAGAACCTCCAGATCTCTGAGTGAATGGATGAAGCTACATAATTCACTAGGTACAGGACAGTAGATCAAACAACAGCATAAAGACAAAAGGAATCAAAAGCCAAAAAATTTTATGAGCAATCATATTTTACAAGAACTTAAGAGTTCTCAATGCTTCTCACAATATTCCCCCCCATGAATAAGTGTATTTGCTCTCAATACAATAAAATAAAATCTATCTGTTGAACTTGAAGACAAATAGTAGAAGTCAAACTGATCAAATAAGAAGTAAATAATTACAATGTAAATCCAAGTATTTTGAAAAAGTTACAGTCATATAAGACATTTAGAGCCCTCAGACTTTTTATTGCAAGGTTTGAGGCAGCAGAGGAAAGGTACTCATTTTGTCCCTTTCTGGGCCTTACTACCTTGTTGGCCTGTTGAACATCCCTCTTCCCACAAACAGCTAATTTGCAACAGAGGTCTGAATTTCAGTAATAAAGGGATAATCTAGTTACTGAATTAAGCAAGATGATAGCACTAGCTGGAGCCTGCAACTGGAAATGAACAAATCCCACAAGCTATATCCAAACACATGCCCTCAAGTACCCACTTCTTTAGCCCGAATGGCTACTGTGACAAACAGCTGCCTACCCATCAGACCAGACTATTCTCACGATCAAGAGCTGCAATAATAAAAGCATGGGCTGGTGGAATAAAAGCCCTCACCATGTTTTGGACTTTACAGGCTTCTTAGGGAAGGACGTAAGAAGAGAAGAAAGAAGGTACAAAATTTTTCCTCTTTGCCTGTGTTTAGGCTCAGCTCAACTGTTATGAAAAACACATACATGTACAACACATGATGTCACCAAACTTGCAATTAGGTTGTTGTAAGGAGGCAAAACCCCATAACTCCAAACTAGCTGAGTAGGATCAGGATGTTTGTACTTACTGCAGGAAATGGAGAGGATCAGTAGATGGGAGAACTCTTCTAGGGCAGTATGTCCACAACTAGCCATGCTGCATACTACTGTCTACACTGCTACCATTATCAAGCAACTCATATCTACGTTAAAGTTCTTTTGAGATTTTAATCTACAAAACTCCAAATGAACCAAAGTGCTACTGCCTCCCACCCACTAGCTGGCCTAAATCCAGCCACCAGACTTTCTGCAGCTTTCCCACGCCTGATTGTTTTCCAGCATGCACACAAAGTATAGATCATGCAAAAAACCAACAAGTTAAAACTCCTCTTTCTGTTTTTCTCTTTTTATTTTTTTTAAACTGGAAAGGCTAAAAACTAGAGAACACCAGCTCTCAACTCACTCTTTCATAACACAGGAAACACTTTGGCAAACTGGAGTACAGCAAAATAACTTGAAGAAAGCGGTGCTCTACATATGATGTAGGCTGTTCAGCAGATGGGGGGGTGGGGAGGAGGGAGGACATCTAGACAGATGGTCTAGAATCTGCATTTTGTACTTCGTAGAAGAAAGTATTTCTCAGCCTACAATGTAACATGCTAATTTCAGCAGAACCTTAGAAATAATACAAGAGGGTACCTCTCCCACAGCCCAGTACAACTTCAAGAGAAATTCAAATTGAGTTTAAGGGTATAATGCAGTGACTGCAGAAGAAATTAAGAGAAATCAAACTCCCATAAACCCTCAAGTATCAGCACCATTTCTCAAGCCTCTTCTAAAAATTGAATCCAGAGTACAGAACGGCACATGACTAGTCCAACTGAGAAAAGCCTCCAGATAAAGATGGGCAGTGCTCTTGCAATAGCTTCAAGAGCTAAAGACTGATGCCAGTTAGTACTTTTTTGCCCTAGACATACAAGATGTTTCTGAACTCTGATTTGCAATGTACTCCTGCCCTCTTTGGTTCCACAGGTGTCACCATGAGGACCTGCCATGTCCTGAGTGCTGCACCCTAAAACATGCTTGCTTCTAGAACAAGCAGCCCTGCATTTCAGAGAGACTGTGGTGTCTACTCTGAAGTGAAGCTCAATTTCATGCAATGAAAAATTGGACAGGGTAGGAGTTGGGCTGCAGATATTACAGCGATTTCTGATTTTTCATGTGAAAAAACAGGTTCTCTGAATTGCAATAGCAAATACTCTTATTTACACTAATGAGCTGTGCCTCAAGTAAAAGTGGGAAAGGAACAGCAAAGCACTTCATGCACTTTTATACCTGATGGCATGGTAGATGATGACAGGAGACACCAATCTCACTGAGTAATAGAGGTTAAATTATCTCCTCTGCCCACTTCTACTACAGCTAATTAAGCTATACAGACCAGAGAAGATAAAATTATTCAAAATCAGCATATTAAGCCTTTCATGTTTCTTAAAGAAAAAAAAAAAAAAGACTCCACAGGATTTAATAGGAGAAATTAAGACTGAAAGCTCTTCAGAATCATTTTTGTTACTTTCACCTCCAAAAAGTAGAGATAGCAGCTGCTACTGCCATACAGACAACCACATATTGAGCAACAGAAGAATGAGCACTTTTAGACTATTGGCATACAGCTGCTCATCCAAAACTGGTCATATCAGACTGCTGAGCTTCTATCTTTGCTCAACATGGAAGTCAATACTCCTTAGCTTCAGAGAAAAGGTCAAAGGCGTGATTTCCACTGATCTATACCTACCCACACACAGAAGCCAAGGCAGTTGAGGTGGTCAGTTGTTTCAGCAGCATCTCCTATCAATCTGATTACATGAGGCTTGGTGGTTTGTATTTTTTAAGCACACATACGAATTATGACTTGAAGCAATACATGGAAATTTAGCAGCTGAACATACAGCTCTGCAAATTCCAAAGGACTGAACTGTTGACACAACTGTTACAACAGTGCTGTTACAAAGTGGCTTTGCAGCTTTGAGCTCATAATATTACTTGTTGCATCTAAGATTAATCTACTTTTACCACAGAAAGAGTCCTAACTTCTGACAAGTAATATAAAGAGCAGCTGTTTGACACACTGTTAAAGAAACAAGACTGCTCAACTTTCACATTATATATAAACTTATTTTTTTTAAACTGACAAACCAAGGAGATAACAGGGCATTCTCAATCTCACACATTAGATGCCACAAAATCATAAGAGTGTTTTGTTTTGGTTCCAAAGCTATCTTTCTGGTACCGAATAATAAAATACCTAAGACAGTTGGAAAGCAACTGGGCAGTGAGAAACACCTTAAGTGTTTATGTGTGGCAAGGGAGGCACAGAAGTTTGGGAGAAGCGACAGTTATCTAAAACCATGCAACAAATTTTGAGTGACACACAAGTTTGCTTGCCAAGATGTGCCTTCAAAACTGTGCTGCTCTCCTTCCAGAATCTTTGCAATATCCTGTGTGAAATGGAGAGAAATTCACCTTTGGGAAACGAAATCAATTTTTTTAAAAGCATGTATATGCACAAATCTTCACAAGTCCTGGACTAGCCTTTTTCCACTCTCCTTCCTTCCAGAGGCACAACCTTGGAGTAAACCTTTACAATAGTACTAACCCATTCCAGTAGTACTAACCCATTCCACGTATGTTATCTTGCAAGTGCAAAGAGTTTACCCACAAAATGAACAGCTCAAAATGAGTTTTCACTTGCACTATAGCCCATCCATTTCCCAAAACACAAACTGCAGTTTTATTCCAGGTTTCAATCATCTTACAAGAAAGTTGCTTTTGTTTGAACGATAGGCAAGGACATCATAATTCTTGGACGAATACTTAAGGCCATTAGGAAGGGAGTGGGCTTCCCCTTCTCTCTTTTTCTGCCTAGAAGTGAAGAAGGGATGAGGAACAGGAACAGTGAAAAGAACAGGTTAATGGAAGATGTAAAATTAATGTCGCCAAGGGGAAACCACTGTAAAAATAATAATAAAAGCACTCAAGAGTGTCAATGGGACCCAGGGGAAGAGGTGGGAGAGCAATGAGGAAATACAGAGAAGGTCCAGGGAGAACCACTGTTTGTACACCAACACTGAAGCATGGCTGCACAACTCTACCTACATCGTTGCTATATTTTGCTAAAAGACAGAAATATGAATGTCCTCCAACAGCCTAAAAAGCTCAAAATTTAAAGGGTAGGTGAAAATTAGTATTAAAATATTATAGTCTATACACAAAGGGAGCAGCATAATAATACGTGTCATCCAAAAAAATAACACTTAAGAGTAGCTGAACCTTGACTTTGCTCATTGAAAGTACACTGAGCAATTTTCCATCCCAAACTGAGACAAGTAACTTAGCATTTTTTCCATCCTAAATTGAGACAATAAGTAACCTAGAATTCACTACTTAAGACCCTATACCTTCTCAAAATACCGTCTGTCAACTGCCCCACAATCCACGATCAGGAATTCCACAATGAAAATGGCAATGGGTGTTTTCATTTATGGAAAACAGTCACACATCAGCTACGAGCTAGTAAATAGCCTATTGACAAGACTACGTGGTAATAAGCCAAAAAAGTTGCTTCAAAAGCAAAGCACATAACGTTGCTTCACAATGCATATTACGGCATTCACACAAGTCTCTTACAAGCAGGCTTTTATAGTAGTTAGGATGTGCGTAGTGTAATCCAATGGTTTGCAGGGCTAAAACAACAGGAAAAATATCTACTCTTGCTCAAATAACTGCTCAAAAGGCAGCCATAAAAATCCCCACGCATACAAAACAGGGACAAGCAAACAAAATTAATTTAGCTCTGACAGTTATAAGTTACAGCTTATCAACACACGACACACAAAAATGATATGCACTTCGTTACTAAAGCTGTAGCCTCAGTAAATACACTTAAACAGGAAACCTGAAAAGGACCCACCTAAGTAGGTTAATCAAGAGCAACACTCCAGAATCATCAGCACCAACAAAATCCTTTTTCTACGGCCCATTTACTGGGCAACATAAGGTACAACAGTCACAGCTGGAGTTCAAAAAAAATTTCTGAACTCTTCTTTTTGTTTCACCTGTCTTCTATTTTAGAAACTGATGTTGACTGCATGTAGGCTGTGACAGGGGAAGCTAAAAAATAAGATCACCAAAAACGACAGCAAAAGATGAGAACTTCAAAGGCATATTACAGAGTGTCTAAACCTATGTTTGGTGCAACTTTTAACCACACCAGCAATTAACATCAGAGACAGAAGCCCCTGTTAAATGCTAAGCATCCATGCCCTTTAAGCTGGGGAGAAAGAGCTCATGATAAGTGCCCCAAGACATTCAACAGCAAAAATGCCTCAAGGAAAGATGCCACAATAATCAGGTAGTCTTTATAACTCAGATGAATAAAAAGAGGCAATTATACCCTCTACTCTTAATCTAGCACAAATAACCTTTAAATAATTCTTATATCATGTTCTCAAAGGAACACTATCGGCATAAGTAACCTTTCCTTAAACTTCACTGTATTACTAATTTGAGTATGGCAGGGCATATATTTTATCACCCATCATCATCACATCTTACACATCTTTGACAGAGAAAGAGATATCAGTCAGTTTCATTACAATCCAGGTACTAGGGTAGGATTTAAGCTACTAAGGTATGTTAGAAGCAAATAAACTGTGTAACCCTCATTTAAGTTCTTTTAATCTCAGTTTTGAAGGCTTAACTTTGCATGACCCAGTCTTAAACATTTAGAGACTTGCACCACGGAAAGCTTTAGGTGGCCCGAAAAAAAACATCAACAGCACGACATTTACCCTTGTTAATGTTAACTGCTATTTTTTTTTCCAATTTCCTCACACTGGGACACAGACTTAAGGAAATTCGACCAAAAGCACCTTCAGTCGTCTGCAACAACCTTGTAACAAGTGATCTTAAGGGCCAGAAAAGGTGACTGTATCATCTGCACTAGTTCTGTGTCCTGCAGGTCGTAGGCTGACAGCCTCAGGGGTCACAGCATGAAGTCTTTGTCAGATCAAAGTTCTTGCTACGCTATTCAGCAACCCGCAGACGTTTTGAGTAAATAAAAGCTATAGAAAAGCACAGAAAAGCTATAAAAAAGAAGCAGTAGTTTTTCAGTCACTTCTACAGTTCTCCACGAACACTGCAACTCAAGCAAGCTGGTTCTTTCCACAGCTGACCCAGGGCATTGGCCAGGGTGAGGGAACAAATCAACCACCGGTGGAGAGCTCATTTTTTACCCTTCCAAGCTCTCGCCAGCCAGAAGGCAGAACTCACGCTGGAAAAGAAAACATGGAGCCACGGCTACACATGGCAGCTGGAGGACACAAGGCTGTCGCCCAGAAGTTGACAAGGACGTCAGCGAGAGGGGGGACAGCCGTTACAGCGAGGGATCTATTTTACACGGGTCTTCCTCCCACCCAGCGAGGAAGGAACCTACCTGTGCCGGTGCTCGTCGTGCCCTTGCCCGTGGATGAGGAAGCCGCCGAGGTTCTTGTCCCCTTTGCTGGTGTCCACGTGAGGGATGAGCACATCCTCCAAGCCCAGGTCAAAGCGCTTGTGCTTCGAGGAGTCGGGCAGGAAGAAGAAAGCCCCGAAGCACAGGGTGATGAAGGCACTAAGAATAAGGAGCAGGATAAATTTTTCGGAGAGTCTCAAGGTAGCCCTGTG
>NW_009725698.1:0-279 GCF_000703405.1 Apaloderma vittatum
CCTTGTAAAGGCAAACACGGGTCCCTGGAAGTAGGACCTTAGGGTAGAGCGAAACCTTCCTGGAATAAGTAAACACCAGGGGTATATTTCCTACTAAGCAGCAGTTCGCGGCATCTGACCAGATCCGGCTGCATACTTCTCGCCTGCCTTCCGCTGTGTATTTCCAGTCTGGGAAACAGCAAAAACCAAAAAAGTTAGTGAAAAGAGTAACATCTGTGAGAGAGAGAGAGAGAAAAGGATGAGGCGGGCTGGCCAGGCAGGCAGCCTCCCGGGATGGGG
>NW_009725698.1:310-2646 GCF_000703405.1 Apaloderma vittatum
TGGGAACACACAAGAGCTATTCATGGCGAGAGCCAGTTGCTCCTCGCCCGCTGGATTGGAACTTGGACACCTTCTCAAGCGCTGATCCCCCCGCAGCCCCACCCAGGCCTGGGCTCCTGCTCTGAGCCAGTGGAACGTCACCCCATGTCACCACTGGTGCCTGTTAGCGGGATAAGCACATGTGCAAGCAGGGCAGAAGGACCCTGGGCAGAAAGCAGCAGCACTCTGGCTGTTTTCTGAATTGTCACTTGAAGAAAAGTTTTGGGAGAGAATGGGGAGGAGGGTGGTTTACACTAAAATTTGGGCGCTTTTGTGATGGTGGTAGCTGCCTGACCAACTAATTAAAGCAGCGTATTTTTATTTATTTTTTATTTAGTTGTCATTTATTTATTTATTTATTTTTACTTCTTGTTTTCTCAGTTGTAACTCAAAGATGCTGACTCACTGGTACGGTGTGCCAACCCAAATGTTGCTGCTGGAATCAACCACTGGAAGAATCTGTCAAGATATGACCCCACCATGGCACAGGCTTTGAGTGAGCCTCTTCAGTGATTCCAAGTTTCTCTTCTGAAAGTTTGCTTGGTCGCATATTTCTTGTCAGAGTAGCCCAAAGGTCTATACGAATTTAGGCCAATGTCAAGTAGAACGGTTGTTATGGTGAAAATTCCATGGGAATGCAAGTTTAACAAGTTCAGCAAAGTTTTATCATCCTTGGCAAAACTTGCAAGCTTTTCAACCTTTGTGCACCTTTTAACTGTTTGAAAAGTTGTCCGACTGCGTTTGAAATGCGCAAAGTTATTGCCAGTTGTTGTCAGAAGTAAATATCTGAAATGTATTCTTCTGAGCTTATCTTTTGTGCTGAAGAGAAGAGGAAGGAGTATTATAAACCTGTTTATTGTCTCTGAAGACTATCCCTGCTCATACATGCATGTTTTTACTTCCAGACAAAACCAGCTGGGGGGTTCATGCGATGCTAGATGCATCGGACGAATACTGCGTCGTCAGAACATTTATTCTGAATATTGTATAGTTGTGTGCCTGGTTGGCTCCCTTGTTGAGATACCTCTGTTTTACTTTCCTTGGCAGGCAATTGAAACATAGTTAGATATATTGCAACTCAGCAGTGCTCAGGAAATACAAAAATAACGTGAAAATGCGACCTTAAGTAAAGACTGCTTCCCTGTGTAGAAGTGAGTTATGGATGTAGATTCAGGTGTATTTCAGTGGTATCTTCTAAATTTTTTTACTTGCTTCGTATCTCATGTAATTGAAAAGCAGCTTATTTGTTTGCTTTAGGAGAAAATGAATATCTTTCACATTTGATTATCATTAGTGACTCGTTAGTCACTTGAAAATGGTTGTGTGAGTCTGTTTGTGCTAGAAGGATCAAGGTGCTGCCGGTTCAGCTCACCTTTCACTGGGCACCAGAGAAGCCCCGCTGGAGTGTACCTTTGGAAATCAGGCTTCATCCTGTCTGTTGGTCACAGAATACTTGTTTACACTGTTAGTTTTGGTACGGTTAGAACAGAGCTGGGAAGGCTGAGTTGAGAAACTGGAGTTTCTCTTTTGTTCTGCACTTTTGATATTTATGGCTGTATCCTGCAGGTGATCAGGAGTCTATGTTTTTATAACCATCAGATTTCAACATAATACTAGAAGTGTGGGAGTCCTTAAACCAATTTTTGCTAAGGTCCTGAAGGCTTTGAAAATAAGGGCAAAGCTTTGAATTTAAGCTGGAACTGAGACGTCAGCAGAGCAAAGACCAGAGCTCAAGCTTGTTTGGTGATCTTGTACTGCTGAGTAAATGGGCTGAAGCATTCTTGCATGTGGTGTCATTTCTAAACCTACGAGGTTGTAGAAATTTTGTTCAATTTAGCAAGCCATTTGATTGGAAATAGCGTTGAAGGATTGAGGGGTTTGCAACAACAGTTACCGGGGTTTCTAGGATGGATGAGTTCAGATGAGTATGATCTTTAAGGTTCATTCCAACTCAAGCCATTCCATGATTCTATGAATAGTAAGTCTTTAATTAGTCTTAATGCCAGCAGTGGAGAATGGATGATGTGATGGAAATGTAAAATACTTTCCTATACCATTGTCAGCCCAGGATCTTGCGGCGATTCAGCTTCTGACAATTTGTCCTCACTCATTTGCTGATCTCAGCCAAGACCTTGAAGAGCTGGGCGATGGTGTTATCTGCATGCAAGGTGAAGTTGATGTAGAAATGGGTGTCATGTGTGTACTGCTGACAAGTCAGTCCATGGTGCCATCGAATCTTCTCTGGAGGCTTTATATAGATATTGAACAGGCAGGGTGAGGGGAAAGAATCTTGTGTT
>NW_009725698.1:2677-7078 GCF_000703405.1 Apaloderma vittatum
GGAAAAGGTTTGGGAGATTAAGGAAAGAGCAAGTGTTTATCATAAATCTTTTGAGTGTAGAAGAGATTTATACAAGGGATGTCTGAAGATGTACCAGCTCAGTTCCATAAGGCTGTGGGCAGGCATTTATTTTCAAAGAGCTGAGCCAGTTGGAGATCTTACAGCCATTCCAGATGCTTGCTACTAACCCTCTGCCCCTGGCACCTGTACCTCTGGTGGGGTAGTCCAAGGTCTTCCTAATCTCTCAGGTGAAGCCACTCAGTTTTAAGTGTCTGTTAACTCAGCTGACATTGCTTTACTTTGAAGAGACAGCTGTTTATTAGTTCAGCCTTAGGCTCGGTTTTAGAAAGGAGGGAGAAGATGGTTGTAGCTTGTCATACAGAATATTTTCACAGCTCCAGACACTTCCTGTGTTGCCTTCTATAGGTCTGAATCTGGGTAAGGCATAGGTGTGGGACTGGGTATGTCTACTAGAATAGACTGTGGTACTCTTGTTTTCTGTATATTCTTGGATGTTTTGTGCCAAGTACATGTGTAGAATATGTGTGAAGTACTTATTTGTTATGTGAGCAGCTAAAATGGAGTATATGGAGCTGTGTTAGCCTCCTGTGTAAACAAGAACTGTAGGATTTATCCACAGTGTGGTAGATGCCCAGGTAGCTAAGAGATCATTATTATCCAAATTTGCTAACAGAGCATTTAGGAGAAATTGGTGTTAGTTAACATGTTAGTAGCACTGGCCACAGCTGAACCAGCAAGTTATAATAAAATCTTTAAGAATATCTAGTTGGGTCAAAGAAGAAAGCTCTGGTGCTCCAGGGATCATTCAAAAATGGGAGGAAGTGGGAAGAAAACGCACAGGTGGTTTTAAGAGATCTTGGAGTTCTTACAGGGTTTCTAGATCCAAAAATACAGAATTCTTGAAGAAGCCTTGATGCGTGTGTAGACAAAATGGAGCAAGCTACAATGATCTCTATGGCCTAGTGGTAAACACGTCTGTGTGCTGGTAGTGCTTTAACGCGGAAAGCTGAGGTCTTCGGGTAGTGCAACGCGCTCTCCTTTATCACGTGATCCCCTCTGAGGACTGATGAGGCTCAGGAGTCTTTCCAGCATCCCAGAAACAACGTGGAAAGGAGTACAAGGATTTTATATCCTCCCTTCATCAAGGAACACACCTGCCATTTTAGGTAAAGCTGCTGGTTTATTGTGTGATGTGAGCCTGTAAAAAGGGCCCCCTTAATGTCTGAATTTGTCTCTAAAAGAGATCTCTAACTTAGTGGCCGTCCTGTTTCTGAACTGGGCTTAAATGGAGCATCCTACCTTAACAACAGTCTGAAACTCCAGTGGAATTTGAACTCAGATCCAAATGTGAGGCACAGGCTCTCCTCTAAATAAAAATAACTAGATCACAAGCTATTTTGAGGTGGTGACTTTTAGACAAGAAACGTAGGGCTTACATAGGTTTTTACTCCTGTCAAATACATCTGGATGCTGTCCTTCCAGCTGATACTCTGACAGGGTTTTCATCAGCTCAGAGCCAAATAACCCTAAATGGAAGGTGGAAACTGTAGAAAAACTGACATTATTCATAGTAAACACTGGTGCCTTCCCCCGCCCCTGTTTCCTTGCAGAGTATTCTGGTACTGATGCTGATATAATTTCTGTCATGGCATAAGCAATGCTGGGTCAAGATAAGACCCAACAGTATGTTAGAAAGCCTCCTCTAAACACGAATCCCCATGGGTCTGGCTCTCTCAACAGAGGTGGTTAATAAAATTGCCACAGCTGGTACCACTTACGTAGCTGCCAAGGCTCCCGGTTGCCATCACCTTCTCCCTTCCCCTAGCACTTGCTATAGCAAATATTCTTTTTTTTTTTTTTTTCCCTGTTAGCTTGGCTATACCTAATATCTGGACAGTTTCCATCCATGAAGAATGTGGGATATAGTTGGTTGTAAGGGATAGGAAGTGGTATGCTGGGACCTTATTATCAGTGGCACTAAGTAGCAAGTGCTAAAGCGGGTTTTGCATCGGTGGGAGCTGTCTCTGTGTGGTACCCACTGTGCTCAGCAGACGGATGGCAGGAGGGGTTAGTTGCTGCGTTTGAAGGCGGGAGCACTTCTCACCCTCAGAGGTCCAACCAATCTGTGACCTTGAGTTAATGTAAAGCTCTGGACTGTGTAAATCATTACCTTGTTGTATTGAGGAGCAAGCTGGTTTGCTTGAGGTGCCACAGGAAGTTTTCTGCTTTGCCAAAGGTATAAACTAGATCTCCTGACTCATAGGTCTGGGCTATAATAGAAGGAATTTTCTTCCTCTTAACATAGCTGGCCAACCTTCTCTTTGGTATTATCCCACCTTCCCCTAATCACTGGACAACAACTGATCTCTGTGACTACTGTACAGCGTCCAAGATCTATTGTATTCGATCCAAGATCTCACCTTTCGTTTCTGACTCTTCTCGTTCTGTTCCAGGACACTCATCCCAAGCCTGGCTGCTGAGCCCTCAGAAAGCAGGGTGCTCCTTGGGAAGCAGGGTGCTCCATGGTGGTGTATCTCACCACTGTGTGGAGGTTTCCTCGGAGCAGCCGCAGGAGCGGTCGCGGTGTCCTCCACTAAACTCTGGTGTGGAGGATGGCTATTGCCACCCACACGCTTCCTGCAATTTCTGCTTAAACACAGTGTTCTTTACTCGCTGCCTGTGGTTGGTATGTAAAGCTGCTTTCTGGAGGTTTAAAGCTGCTGCCCTTTCCAATGTGGCTTTATTTCAGTCTTCAGTTCAGTGACTTTGATAGAGTACTCACTGCCCAGTACTGAAGATTTTATTTAGGGTCAGGTTAACGTCTACCATCACTTCTCTCAACGTTATTATTAATTTTCTTTTGTCTCTAATCTCACTGTTTTAAGGCTGTTGTCGCTCCTCCCCTCCTTTAACGATTTGCAGTTGTTCTTTTGGGCTGTGGATGTTGTGGACCAAATCCTGACCTAAGTTACACCTGTAAGATCAATGGTGCTGCACGCATGCATGTGAGAACATAGTTAATAGGATGCTGAAGTTGTTTAGAAAAGTGATATGGTCTAGAGGACTGATGCTGGGAAATGTCATTTAGAATTATGTAATTCCCAAGATGTGTAAATCCTGATGTACAGGTAGATTGTCTCCTGGCTGTCTACTTTTATTGGTGATAGAATATATGTTTTTAAAAAAAAAATTAGATGCTGTAATGGTAGAACCCCTTACTAGAGTTAAAACATCTTTTTACACAACATGGCACTTTTCCCATCCTACTCAGTACTAAAAGATTATCTACAACCAGAGATTTCACAGATTGAGCACTGTATTCAAATAATGTTTAACATTTATATAGAGGGTGAAAACTGAGATGAGGTTCGATTTTGTAGAGGATTTTTACTTTTCAAAATTTAGTTTGACAAATGTTAAAATAATCTATTTTTTTACTCTCAACTCCCTTCTTTTGTTTTGATCAATTGGAAGCTTCGATTTTTGAGTTTTGCAGCTTACCTAATGCAATACAAACAGAAAAAAATTTAAAATGAAAGCAGCTTTGAAATAATAATAATAAAAAAGCGTGATGTTGCATTTCAAACATGCTGAAAGATGTTTCGACACCGCTGGAACTCTTTGTTTTCCTGACTTTCTTCTTAAGGGAAATCCTGGCGAAATCAGCTGGATTTTGTGATGTGTTTTGATTCCAACAGAACAGGATTCCAGCAAGCTGTGTTTTTTTTTTTTTTCCTTGTGGATGGAGAAGAGCAGGACCAGCAGAGCTCCCCATGCAGAGGGTGTTGTTCCAGAAGAAGAACACTCCCTCACCCACGGAGAGGAGCGATCCAATACGCCTTCCGTCCAGGGGAAGGAGGGAGGAGACGGGGGCTGAGGATGCTTCCTTCCCAGCACTTGAGGCTGCTGGCCAAGAATGTAAGTCTGAATTCAAGCCCGGCGAGTGCTGTGCCAGATCCAGGGAGTTTGGAGTCCCTTTGTCCAGAAGCTTGCGATACTTCAGGGAGTTGCCAAATGGGATGTGTGGCATCCCTGTAATCTATCTGATGCACGGAAACTGGTTCCTACTGAGTTTACCGTGGTGCCTGAGGCAAAAGTACTTCTGATTCCCAGTGTGATGCAGCCATCACCCGCTGCTGTTCTCCTTAAACCCAGTTACAATGGCAGCTGAGGACAACCTCCTGCCGCGGGTCAGGCTGAGGCAGATGGCATGCACAGGGAGAGGAGAGGTGGTGCTGCCTTTGACCCTGCTTCCTCTCTGGAAAGGGAGGACCTGATGCCGTTTGCATTTCTCCCTAGGCTGAACCATTAAGTCTGATGACAGAAATGAACCTTTTCCCCCTGGACATGAGCCAAAAGACTTTTTTTTTTTTTTTTCCA
>NW_009725698.1:7178-16710 GCF_000703405.1 Apaloderma vittatum
TTTTTAATTCAGCTACATCCCGCTTCCCATCTGCCAGGTGAGAGCCTCTCCTTGTCAGACTGATGTTCGTTTGCCACAACTGACAGGGTGGACCAAAGCCATTGCTTCTGCCCCAAGGGAGAGCCTCTGCATCTAGGAGAGAGGGAAATCTGCTCTGGAAACACCACCTAGCAGCCTCCTTGTCAGCAGGGCCAGAGCAATTCCTGTGGGATGAAAGTGCCTGTGTTCCTCTGCCTTGTCAGAAAGTTCAGCCAGTTGTGCTTGTGCAAACTCCCAAGGGCTCTGAGGTTGAGCAGGTGTCAGAGAGGACATAGCCTGGGTTGCAGAACTCCTACGACAGGCTGTGCCGGACAGAGAGGAAACGTGTCTTGGTAGGAGTTGGTTTTGTGTTTCATAGGGATGCCAGTGGAGGACAGTAGGCAGGGGGAATCCTGTGATGATGGTTTCCAAGCCAGTAGTACCCAAGATTGGTTTCCCATTTCTATACTACTAAGGTTTACATCAAATGCCAAGGGGTTGCTGAGGGCTGCTCATGGAGCAACTCTCGTACATGTCATCACAGAGCCCTATGCAAGGGCATTGGTTCAGCCAGTGCCCAAGCAAAGGTGGAGGAGAAGCAACGTGGTTTGATGTGGTGTCATTTCCTTAGGCTTGAATTCCCATTAATCTGTGTCTGAAAGGGCTCACGGGGATGTGCAGTAATAGGTTTACAACCCAGGTTCATACGTGGATCCAGGCCATCACTAGAGAGGCTAAAGGAGATTGCGATCCGTCCATCCTGCATCCTCCTGACCTCAGTCATGGTCCTGACACACATTCCTCCAGCTTTCTGGGGCTTCTTGTCAAAGCTGTGCCACTGCACTGAGTTGGACCAGAAAATGAGAACTAACGTGTGTTCCTGGGGCTATCCCAGCCTGGGCAGCCGTGCTGTCTCCTGTGCAACTCAGCTGCTGAGGCTTCATGGGCAGCAGCGCTGCTTGTCCCCAGCAAGCTGGTGGATTTCAGCTGCGAAACAGAGCGTGGTCTCTCCTGCGCTTCCTGGGTCAGAGTCCGGAGAGCCTGCCCTTGCCCTCGCATCTCGCTGGTACGGGAGATAGCCTTTTGCTGGCATCACACTCACACTTTCATCGACTCCTCTGTTCACACTGGAGCTGCTTTTTCCCCAACCTCAGTGAGCAATCCTCTGCCTTTCTGTCCCGTGCTGGCTGGGAGCAAGGCTTTCTCTGTGAGCGTCCAAGGCAGTCTGACTTGTTTCCAGCACACTACAGACAGGCCTCTCTTCAGATGAACGTCGCTGTTAAATATGTATGAATCTGATTGACTTCTTAGTTATCCAGATTTTATTCCTTTTTATTCATTTGTGGATGCCTCCTACTAAACAGGGAGTTATGGCCACATCTCAGTGGGTTTTGACTGATTTGAGAGGCTGCTCTCAATCTGCTGGTCTTTAAAACTTCTTCCCCTCCTCCTCCGCTTCATCTCTGGCTCATTTCCCTCCCCTCTTCTCTTTTTGCAGCTGCTGGACAGCTTTGTGACCACCAGTTAGCATGGCTGTTTGCCACTCTCCCATGATTGCTGCCATGTGCTGTTTTCCTTATGCCTATTCCCTGTTTTCTTCCCTGGTCACAGAGGAGTTCTCCACAGAGAGAAAAGCAGACTCAGTTGTCTCTGGTCTGAAGCAGTAGCTTGTGCTTACATCTTACCCTATGGAAAGCCTAACGTGGTAGGGAGATTATCTTTTGTGTGTGTGTGGTTGAGTTTTTTTGTTGTTTTTCAGTATTTTCTTTTCATGGCAATCATGTAGATGTGGTAAGCAGCAGCAGCTTTCTCAACCCAGCCGTTCACCACCTCTCTGCTGCAGGTTATCAGCCATCAGGCGAGCAAAACGCGTGCTCGCACCTTGGCCTTGGCGGGGGATTGGGGGAGTGGTGGCAGGAGCTGCTTGGGATGGGCAGGCTTTTTGTCCCTGTGGCATGAGGGAGTGAGCTACAAGGGGCAGCCTGGTAGGGGCTCACTTAGCGAGTGTTCGCTTGTCAGTGCTGTGAGCACCAGTGATGGAGCTGGAAGAGGAAGCTGGTGCTTTATAAATAGGCGCTTTGTAACTTTTGTGAATGGGGCAAAAAGTCCTAGTGACAGCGATGCCTGCCTGTGGGCAGGTGAGCTTGTCTAACATGCCTGTGTTGGACCTGATGGGTTTGGATGGGATTTTCAGTGGTACCAAAGGAACTGTTATACCTGACTCCTGCGTGAGGCTTTGCCTTTTAAGGTTTTGGGATGTTGTTGTTTCACTTCCTCCCCAGCCGTCAGAGAATCCTCCTAGACAGGCCACACTTGCAGTGATGTGAAATAACAGCAAGTTTTGACAGAGAGATCTCAAAGTGCACATACTGGCCCACAAGCTAGGGTGCTACCTACTGAAGTGGTGGCTAGTCGGAAACACCACCTTAATCAAGGGCTTGTAGATGTTGCAGCCTCTTCCTATGGTGCATGTCCTGCCTCATGGAAGCTGGTGAGCCAGCTGATGCCCTAGACGTTGTGTGCCCAGGAAAGAGGACGTCTCCTGCACCCTGTTTTGTTCCCTGGAGATTTCATGCTGTATGTCAGTTCCCCACAGGAATCTGCAAAGGTCACCTGGCCAGCCAGGTGATGTCAGGTGTCCTCATCCAACCTAGTCTGTGAGGGTGTGAACTGAAAAGAAGGGCTTTGCCCTCCTCCTCCGCTGCTGAAATCCACTCCTACATTTTCCTGGGAGCACCCATGGCACCGGCTCTGCCAGGAAGCCCTCTGTGGCCTGTGAGCCACTCCAGCCTTTGACCAGGGCGTTGAGTTCTTGTTGACTCCCAGTCAGAGCCACCCGTGAAATGGGAGCGTGAGTCAGGGTGAGCTGGCACCTGGGACCCTGGGGAGAGGGAGGGGAGGCCCATTTGCTGGGTGTGGGGCAGCAGCCTTGGCATATGGAGGTGGTGGCCATCTCCCTGCTGTCTGTCATTGATGTTCCTCCAGGGATAAAGCCCCGTGAGATCCACCCTTCTCCTTCCATGAGCTGGGATGGAACAGGGATGCTGAGGCAGGAGCCGGTGAGAAAGTGGCTACTTCTCCTTCCCTCTCCCCACTACATTTTCTTCTACATGTAAAATGTACTTATTTTACTTCATTCTCATATTTTTAAGTTTTTATATATTTATTTTTACTGTGCTCTGTTTACTTTTGCTTTATTCTGTCTTGTTTTACGTTGCCCAGCTCTATCTTCTTTAATCCCTCCTCCGCAAGCGCTCTGCAGGCTGACAGCCCCTCTTGCTCCCCTCCCTGCACCTCCCTCTCTCTCTCTCAGCTCAGCGGGAAGGTTGTTCCTCAGGTTCTGGAGCTTGTCCCTGCACGCAGTCCATCATTCGGCTGAGGAGCTGTGGGAGGGCCGTCCCACCGAAGCGCTCGCACCAGCCTGGTCTTTGCCGTGACTTGGGTGTCCCACACTCCTGCAGCCACTTGCTCCCGTGTGCTCACTGACCTTTTCCTTTCAGGCCTGAGATGGGGCCGCAGGCTGCCTCTCCCACACCCTATCCCTCTTTAAAGATATGATACGATTCCTTTATCTCCCAGCAGCAGGCGAGCCTGGGATGCTCAAAGGTGCAGATAGCACTCCTGTGCGTGCTGGGGGCTGGGCAGGCAAGCTGGGACCTCTCCTCTCCCCAGTGCTCAGCAGATGACTGCCTCCTCATCTCCCCATCCTTAGGTTTATATCACGGAGCGATCCAGCTGCCCTTTCCACCCCATGTGGCCCTTCCATGTCAGAGTGACTGGACAAGGCTCTCTGGAAGCGGGAGCAGGCATTGGTGCCTGGAGGCTGTCCCGCTGGGTGCCGCGGTGGAGTCATGATGGCTTCAGAGTGGGTGGATGGGTTCAGGCTGTGGAGCAAAAGCTGATGGGGAAGCCAGACCAATCACAAAAACACAATTTATGGCCTGGCACGGGAGTCAAGGAGGAACTTGATCCTTCCCTAAACCACAAGTGGGTGTTCAGGGGTTCTTGTTTCTCTGGGTCTGCTTGTGCAGGGGCACAAAGGATCTGACCTCTTGGATGCTTACAAATATTTTAGTTATTTATGTGCTGAGGCATAAATTCAGAACTAGTCTTGGCAAAATCACTGAAGAAAGAGCAAAGTTTTGGTCACCATTAGCACAGATTACCGGTGATGCTTCCGTCCAGTACCAGAGTGCATTTTCCTGTGATGTTTTACAGTGAGAACATCAAGCCTGGCATCTTTAAGTTTTGTAGTTCAGACAGATTTACAGCAAGAAAAGTATGTGGGAATTCAGTGTTGTCTGGACATTGAATTAAAAGCTTGTGCCTCAACTTATTTACTCCTCCACCTATGGCTCTTACTGCACCTGTTTCCACAAGCATCGGAGCATTTGTGTTTCATCTGTCTTTTCCGTGGCCAGATGAAATCATCTTGGAACATGGGTGTGGTGATGAAAGACACACGTAGTGGATTTAAATCTCTGGGATAAAGGGAGAAGCTGAAGAAAGATTCCCCTGTGAGCTGGCTCTTATCGTCAGTGCAAACATCTTAGTCAGCACCAGCCCAGACTGCCAAAATTGTGCAGCCGGGTGCTGTCAGGGCTACAGCTCCTGGTTCCCTGGATCAGGCAAGGATGAAGGCTCTGGAGGAGCTGGTTCTCCTCTGGCAGGGACTGCAGAGCCTGGATCAGGCGAGTGGCAGTATCTGAAACTTGGTGTGTGACCCTGCTCCCCTGGAATTTGGGAAAACACCCTCCTGCTTGATTTTTAACAAATTGCCCCCAGGCCATACCATATAGCCTGGTAAGCCTCCGTGGATATTGGCTAGAGCTGCAAGAAACCTAACGTTTTGAAGAATCATTTCCATGGTGTAGATATGATAATCAAGTGGAATATTGTGTGTTTAAGCACTCAAGTGTCCAGGAAGCAAGGATGTGCAGATATTCTGACTCACTAGAGGAAAAATCATGTCTAGTGACTCAAAGGCTTGAATGCTGTTGTTTCCTGGTTAATCACTGTGCTCCACCACCAGTCGAAAATCCTCCTGTGAGGACCTGAGAAAGTTTGTGGCCTGGAGGATCCTTCCTGCTCTGGTGCAGCTCTCTGGGTGGAGAGATTAACCTCTCGCTGCCCATCAGTACCGTTTGCAGACCTAATTCATTTCTGAGCTGTTACCACAAATGACCCGGTAAGCTCTGAAAGCCTGACAGTGGTAGTGTTACTAAAAGGTGGGCTTTGCGGGAGATACTTGAGTTTGTTGGAGTTACCATGTGGTTTGAGGAATTCCCACAAAGGTGTAGGGCAGTCTTGGCAGCGGTCTTGTGATCTGAGGCTGTAGGGGGGTGTGTGGACAGATGGGTGGTTGTTCCTGGGAAGAAACAGATCCAGCAGCGCACTAGAACTTAGGAACGGTGGGGAACCCCACCGCCCTGCCCCACTTCATGAGAGGACAGTGAGAGGTGCCACCCTTTGCCTTGGTGAGGCTGGACAACAGAAAACTCTTCTCCTTGGGCAAAAAGTGAAATTTATATCTTCTGTAGCTTTCTGTTTGATTTTTTTGTGTGTCCTGTGGATATTTTGTACCGTATGGTACAAAACCTGAGTATTATGCGTTGAGATTCCAGATAGCTCATCTCCTCTGCGCTGAGACCAAGCATAGGCTGCTGTCACAGGAAAATAGGATGTCTGCAGATGGGAGCAAAGAATATTTCTCTTCAAAGTTTGTGATAGTTTTGCACTTAATTGGTATGTAAGAAACCCAGCAATTCATAATTAAAAGCTGAGGTTTATTTTTCCTAAAACTGGGCTTTAAAATGCAACTCGCCTGAAATATCTGAGACGAAAAGGCAAGCTTATGAAAGAGATGAAGCATGCCCTCATGTGGCAATATTTTTTTTTCTTATCCTACCTGCTTGTTTTGGTTTCAATCCTCAAATAATCTATTACAACAAGTTATGTCATTATATCAGAACTGGCATACAGAGTGGGTGTTGTGATACAAAGCTGGCGTACACACAAAATGTTTGGAAATAATTATATGGGCTCTAAATCTCTTGTTACTTGAGTTCCTGAGTGACTACTTTTATGCTAACATATGAGCACCTCCACAGAGGAAGTCTCAAATCAACAAAGGTGTGAATTTAAACTTGTCCTGTCCTTTACTCTGTTTGAAAGCTGTTTTCCATGACTGAAAGCAAAGTTTAAAATTGTGGCAAGGCCCCGAATGGACGAGTGTGCAACCAGAATAATGGATCTTGAAATCAATTTTAAACTAAAGCAAAATAAACTGAAAATGAAATACACATTCACAGAGGTGGCCTGAATAACTCCCTTTAAAAATCATGTTGAGCTGGTAGAACTTCCTCATGTCTACATAAGGCTTGCAAATGCATGGATAAACCTTTGGAAACCTGTTTCTGCTGTAAATTTAAAATTTTTGATGCGTAGAATTTGGGTTTTAAAACCTCAGCTGACACTGCTTTAATAAATCAGGAAGTTCTAGACTTGCCTGATACAGCATCATCTGCTTTTACTGTAGATCAATTTTCTTATTTTTTCTTCCCCAAATTTAAATAGGAAATGTGATTTATAGAAATTACCAGGTCCTAGCAGCTTACAGGGACTTTTTATAGCTGCTTTTTTTTTTTTTCCCCCTGTGTGTATGTGATTACAGATGGATTGATATATTTCCTCCAGAGCTCTATAGGGAGAGTAAAGTTAAAAATGGACGAGAATCATGGGATGCCTGATTTGGAGGTGTGTTGTGGTTGCCATCAAGTTCTAAACTTTCAGGGGAAGTACCTGAAATCCCAGGGTTTCCGTCTGCTTCCCAGTCACCATTTCCATTGTCTGACTCTTTACTGGATTGCTGGGAAGGTGGAGGCAGGGAAGATGCACTGCACCCCACCACGGTGCAACCCACAGCTTGACCTCCCTCCAACTTGTGATTTCTCTTCTGAGGGACCTGCCAAGGCTCATCTGCATGGGGGTCCTCTGACCCTTCTGCAGCAGCTTGTCACCACTGTCACAGGGTGATCCTCAAGGTTCATCCTCTTCCTCGCAGAGCCTTGCAAAGCTGTGTGGGCTCGCAGGGTGCTCAGACCAGCTGAGGAGCAGTTGCTTTCTCCTCTTGTTTCCTCTCCAGCCCACAGCTCCCTCTTGTGCCGAGGGTAGTTTTCCTAGGGTCAGGAAATATAAGAAGCAGAGAAATGGGAAACTTGAGATCCATGGGGCTCTCCTTGACTCTGCTAGAGGGAGCTTGAACATGTGTGAGAGCTGTGGGTGGTTTGAATTTTGGGTGCTTGATCTGGAATTTTTGGATATTGGTGTGGATATCTGAGTTGCTTTGAGAAGACTTGGAGCTGAATGAGAAGTGAGTTCCTTAAATCTCTCCCCTAAGGCCTCATGGACTTCAGTGGCAGCAAAATTCTTCCTCAGAGACAACTCTGGCAACCTTCATTCAGCGCCTCTTCGGCAGCGCTTTGCTATCGAGTTGCCTTTGAAAAGGTTTTTGTGCTGTAATCTGCCGGCTTGTTATTTAACTGATGCTGCTTACAGACCTTTGCTAATTGTTGCACATCTTGTCATTTTTGAGAGTTTATTTCATTTCCTTTGTGAAGCATAAGAAAATGGATGATCAGTGAAATTCTTCCTGGTGCTTTAAAAGTATTAGTAAATAATGAATAAAGGGCAATCACACTGTTTTCATGGGAACTGTGAAAGTAAGACTTCTAGATTAGATACAGTCCTGCTCTTAAAGTCACAATTCCTACACACTCTCTTTTCCACTTTGGTGCAAAAAGTCCTATATGAGAACATTTGCTGGTAAGGAGCCAAGTAACTCAGCACCGTGAGAATCCCACCAACTTCATCTCAAAGCTGATAATGAACGTGGGCCTCGACACGGCCAATCCATTTTTTTTTTGCTAGCAGAAACCACCTCGCACTATTTACAGTTGGCAAGAGCAATGTCCTTTAAATGCTGGCTCTGCTGTAAACGTAAGTGCTGCTTCTGCTTTGCTTCCTCTTCTTGCTGTGCCCTAGGCTGGGCGTAGCTGTGCTCCGCTTTCTGTTACCTGGCCAGAGACACCCTGCCTATGGTACGAGGCGAGTCGGGCGGCTCTGGAGAGCCTGAGTCAACCCTCCAGTGGTTCGTTTATCCCTGTACCTTGCAGCCTGTTCTCAGACCTGCACTACCTCAGCCAGAGCGTTTCCAGCTGGTCAGGGTCTGCCTGAGCAGCGCTGATGTCCCTGCAGCAACCGCGCAGAGGACCGAAGCAGTGTGGTCAGAGTGGAGATGCTTGCTGATGTAGCTGACTAGATGAACTGGTTGACTGGTTAAATATTGGTGACATAAGAACTTGCAGAACTGCTTTGAAGAAGTGGGTGGGTCTCAGCCACATGCCCACAGGCTTTGTGTTGTGTCCTCAAGCCTGATTTCCATTTTCTGGACTTTACTTTCTGCTTTTGTGCTAGTTTGACAGGAGATGCTGGCCAGTGGGTTGTAGCAGGCTGTCAGAAGTAGATGGAGATCTCCAGTGGATGAACAAAGCCTGTCCTGTCTCTTCGCAGCCCAAAAACCTCACAGAAGGCATGGCAGGCCCTTGTCATGCTCCTGTCTTGCTCCTCTTTCAGACTACAGGACATGAGTGACAGTGATACCCAAGGACACACCACCCTGGAGGCATCGTCTTGAGATTCATAGCAGTGTGACCCAGGGGCTGGCTGGTGGTTTTCAGATGAAGAGCACTTAAGACCATGGATGTGAGCATTCTCTCTAAAGCTCTTCTTCCCAGGCTCTTCAGCAGTTTTCAACGCTTTCTGTTCAGATACATCTGGAACAGGTATTACAGGGTTACATGGCTCCTGTTGCTCCTCTCCAGCAAGGCTGGGGGGCTATGGAGCAGGTAGATCCCTTCTCCCTGAGGGGCTTCCCCCATGCATGCTCCCTGCATTGTGGAGGGCTGGGCTGTTGCAGAGGTGACATGGTGACCATTTTTGCTTCTCGATGGGGACTAGTGAACCCTGGCTGCTTTCTCACTGACGTAACACACCGCACCAGTGGGATGTGGCAGGCAGAGAGCAGCTGCTGGGGATGGGGAGGAGGACAGCTGCCTGCTGCTCCAGCCCTACTGCGTGAAGAGGATGCTGGCCAGAAAGTTGGGGACAGGAGGGGAGAAATGCCTCCAAGAAGGAGCTGTGCCACCACGCTCACACCCCTCTGAGGCCATCTGTCCCTGCTTGTCCAAGGTGATTTCTGCATGGACACCCAAGGCTTTGACACATGTAGGCAGACACCGGTGAGGTTTAATCCAGCTCTCTCGGTTGCTGGTTGTGAGGGCCAGGCTGCACTGCAGAGGATCATCCAAGTTGCTCAGGCCATCCCTGAGGTGAATTCAAGGTTCTGATCTCTAAGGGGCTTGGAGGAAAGAAGAGCACTCCTCTGGGCTGGGGGAATTCCTGAGGGCCCTGAAGCACCTGATCAGGCCTTCTCCTCTTCCAGCAGGTTTTACAA
>NW_009725698.1:16741-34148 GCF_000703405.1 Apaloderma vittatum
AATATTGTACAAGGAAGTGACTTAGGCCGGACTGTGAGCTTTCACAGCACGTGGACCCCCACCCCCAGCAGGAAGATTTGCATAAATATCTTTCCATGTAACAAGTTTTTTTTTAAATGGCACCAAAATCACATGAGAGGTAAGGAGGGATGTTTACGGGAAAGGCAGGTCTGCTATGCTGGTACCTCATGCGAGAAATTGGATTAGTTCTGTCCACTAAAGCTACACCATGAAGTTGTAAGAGCCCAGTTGAGGAAGAACCTTAGCGCAGCTGCGTTGTCCTTGGTATTTTAACCTGACAAAGTCAGTTCATGCCAAGAAGCAGCTTCTGTGTCCCTGGCAAGAAGAAGAGATTATGAGGACCCGTGGCGCTTCAGGACACCTCCCTGGGAGGCTAATGGACCAGAGAGATGCCCACAAGGTATAAAGAAGGGTGTTGTTGAAAACCGTAACCACAAAACACAAGAGCCACCCTCTTTTTGGGGAGGAGGCAGGGCAGAAGTGAGTTCATTTAGAGTTATCCAGCTTGCAGCCTTCTCCCCTAGTAGCTCTCAGAGCATTTTCCAGGGGACACTGTTATTCTTATCCTGGCTTGACCCATGGGGAAACCGAGGCATGCAGCAATAAGGTGACTGGTCTATGGTCAGTGCAAAGCCTGGACCTTGCTACTTGGATGCCAGCCAGGTGCTCCCTACAATTTAAGGTATAAGTGGCATAAAAATAGCTGTTCTACTCTTTTTGTTTAGAAATCCCCATTTCCACTGAGAAGCAAGTAAAGGGGAATGGATAAGCCCTGCTGCTGCTGCTTCTTTTCCTCACCAACCTGGCTGTCAGTTCCCTTTTACCATTTTACATACGATCATTTGATACCAGCAGCTGCTTTGGGACATCTCTATCTGTCACATCCTTCTTTTTATTTCAGTGTCCAAAAGCTTTGGTGATAAAAAAAAAAAAAAGAAAAAGAAAAAGAAAGGTCCATTAGAAAAACCACCCCCTGGTAGCTGAGTTTCCTCCCAGGTTCAGTTCTAAACATGTCATTTCAATGATGTCTAAACTACACAGCACTTGATGAGCAAAACATTACTATCTTCTAGCCACATTTGTTTTCCCTGTCTCCCAGAGCATTATAGTCACCCAGGGAGAACTGTGTGTTCTACTTTGCTGCTGTAAAGCTATTATGGGTATGAAAAGTTCCCATTAATCTGCTCCACACATGGATGTTTCTGGATAAAGTTCAGTAGCCAGATCCCTCTTTCTTTGTGTGCATCAAACGAAGCAGAAAAACGCCTCCAATTTAAAGACACCAAATGAATAACCAAATAGATGAGATTAATTTTTGTTTAATCCACGTGGGCAGCGAAGCCAATGGCCAGTGTTTGTATGTGGACTTCTCCTGGGAGTTCATTACCAGCTGAGTCTGTAATAAGTTAATGCAGAGATTCCATGGAAATAGGGGGTTAATTATATGCAGAGGATGTTGGCCAATGTACAGCTTTGAACAGCAAAAATAGCCCAAAGTCTTGTGTTTTGGATGTGGAATCAATTAACAAGGTCCACAACATGTACCAGAATTTGTTAAGATAGTTGTTGTACTCTAAGGATGCTTTTTCTTTTTTCTTTTTTCTTTTCTAAAAAGCTAAGAAAATAAGTGGATAATGGAAGGCGAGGGACAGAAAGACATGAGACCGGTAATAAAACACTGGACTTTGGCCTGGGGCCAAGGCAGGCTTTTCAACGGGTCTGAAGTTTGGACGACAGCAGAATTTGAACTGGTTTTCACTAACTGTCCAGAAGGTTATACTGTAACAGATGGAGAGAAGAGGTTGCTTTTAGTTTACCAACTCCCTCCTCTCTGCTGGCAGGAGCGTTATGCTGCTAATACGCCGTAGTCATTACACTGACGGATATCAGCATGTGGTGCGGCGTGCTGCAGATCCAACTCCGAAGCTGAAACATAAAATATTCTCCTCGATGCTGGTTGGCACAAACCTAATTTTTTTCCCCTTTCCACATCTGGTGCTAATATAAAATATGTCTTTCTGCCTCTTTTTTTTTTTTTTTCTCCTTGCCACATCTTTAAAAATGGCTTCTTAAAAAAAAATATATAGTGCCCCCCCCTTCTCCTGTATTTCTAGATTTTAGAATTAGTTGTATGTATGTGTGGTAGTTGAATAGTACAGCTGGGTACTGGATAGAGCACAGTACTGCGCCTCTGCAAGGGGATGTCGTTCCACAAGAAAGCAAAGAAAGATGAGATGGCTTTTACTTCCCTTCAGCGTTTGGAGCTGTGAAACACTTCTGGCTGTTACAACTTTTCAAGGAGCTACTTAAACAGGTAGAATACAAATTTAAAAGAAAAAGATCTGACCCATTTTCACCCTGTTTCTTTCTGGCACAAGCTCTGGATGTGCTCCAGGCATTTCTTAGTCCCTCAGCTCCGGTTGCTTTTTTTCTCACCCCCTTCCCCCAGCTCGATCCCTGCAACCATTAGTTTATTCCTAGAAATTATCTACTTGTTTGTTGTGTTTTGGTTTGGGTTTTTTGTTGTTTTGTTTTGCACACAGAAATCTGCAGGCCAAAGCAAACAGTACTTCAAAAAATGTTGCAAGGCAACCTAGTTTTTGAGCTAAGTGGCCTTGATAACTTCTGGGCACCTTTGCTAAAGTGATGGAGGCTGGGGCCGCTGGGTCTCCATCGAAATCACAGTGGGTAAGGTGTGTTTAACTAATTAATGGTAATCCTGAGCAACTCTGTGGGCTGTAATTTATGGGGTTTGCACCAGGTTCTGTGTTCAGCTTCACAGAGAGAGGGGGGACCTGTGGATGTTATAGTGTGTAGACTCCTGGAGACTCTCTGGTGTGGTCTGGAGACCTCAGGAGCCACCCAGGGTTCAGGGACGTGGCTTGAGGTGGAGTGTCCCTGCAGTCCTCTGCCCTGGCCTTCGTCCCAAAGATACTCTGAGGGGAATCGCTCCAGGATCCAGGCTAGGGCAAGGGCAGGATGGATGCTGGTGGGGTTTACAACAGTGTTAGGAGGCTGATTGCGTGAGGGACCTTGGTGGGCCACACTGAAGAAGTGGACTTGGTCAGCAGAGGTGTCACAGGGACCACCCTGACCTCTCTCCTGCCCGCCTGGCTGCTCAGAGTTAAAGTGTTACCGGCGAAGGTGGTGGCAGCCTCTACAGAGCAGATCTGGCTTGTGCTGGTCACCTCCCCAGGGCACCTGGGGACAAGGTCAGAGCAGTGGGAGAGGAAGTTATTTGTGTGGCAGGAAGAGGAGGCAGGGGAGGCCAGGAGGATGTGATAGCCGAGCTGAGGTGACCAGCCTTGGGCTATCAGGTCGATGAGGAGACAAAGAAGCTGTGGGACTTGTTAGTCAGGGTCCCAGCCTGCCAGAAGAGCCAACAGCAATGAATAGTTTCTTAGACATTGCATGGGAGTGGGCAATGCCTTTATTTTGCCTGTAATACCAGGGATGGCTTCAGGCACTGCGGTACAGGTGCAGGAACAATGAACGCCGGCGTGCAACTCCCCCATGCCCCCAGCACCCACCAGGTGTTGGAGCAGGAGCAGGCTACATCTGCTCTCTGGCTTGCCAAAATTTGGAATGAAAAAGATATATCCGAATACCAGAGCATCACTCAACTCCCTCATTTAGATCCTGCAGCTGGTTCAATTAGGGTCATAACCAAGTGAAATGGGAATGTCCAGCCCCATTCATGCCATAAGCATAAGTAAACAGCAGAGGTTGGGGATTTTTTGTTTGTTTGTTTTCTGAGTGACCTGGGGAGTGTTGTAACAGAGAGAGTCTTTACTGTCTCTGGGTTTGGCAGTTTTAGTTCTTCCTTGTCTGGGAGTGCTTTAGGATGGGGCAACCTGCTGCTGACAGAGCTGAGCAGTGCCATGTCCCATGCCTTCAGCTCGGCTGAAATTCTTCACAGAGCGAGAATGGATGATGGCTGCTTAATTTCTCTGTGACCAGTCTGAGCAAGGAGGTGTAATTATGATAGTTATCACTGGGGGATGTTTCACAGGGAATGCATGCTCGATGATCTGACTAAGCACTTAATTTTATTTTTTTATCCCCGTCAAATTGCTCCCAGCCCAGCAGTTAGCTCTGTGTACTTAGCTCCATTGGGTTCAGTGAGGTCCTCCAGCTAAGGTCAGCTGAGTACCTGCCCCACGAGAGTAGGCCACAGAGCAGATGCAAGATGTCACAGTGTCACCCGATGCTCTCCTTCCCCCACCTCATGGGCTACTTGTCAGCATTTTGACTTGTATAGTTCTAAATGAATCAGGCTCCATCTGATTTTACTCTTGAACCACTCAATCATTTCCCTTTTAAAATTCAGATCTTTGTTCACACTCAAATAAAAATACATATCAGTATTTTATAATTTCTGCAATGTATCCCCAGGCACAAATGATATTGTAATAGTAAATTGGGTAGCTTTTTTTAATAGTCCCTGGCTTTTGCCTTTATGTAGCACTGCAGGTGTGATTCTAGTAGCAATACCGTAGGTGTGAATTATTATGTTAGCTTAATAGGCTGTACTTTATTGTGCTTTATTGCTTAATTGGCTTCTTCCATAAGAATTCTGCAGTTGTTACTGGGAATAATGCCAAGCTTTTCCAAGAAAAAGTGATGCCCCCTTTTTTTTTTGTTTTTGCTGTTTACTGAGGTCAGTCACTAAGGTCAGTCTCGTTTCAGTGCACGACTGGGTTTGGGAAATGAAAGTAAGTTGTTAAATGAACTAAGAAGTTGCTTAGGAAGTCCTTATTAAAAATCAGAGCAGGCTAAAAGATGCTCCTTGCTATGCGTAGATACCTGTAGCCCTAAAAAGCCCTTTGGGAAAACAGCTGGCTGAGCTTTCTGGCAAGGGAAGCCCTCTCCCATGCTGGGGGGATTCCCAGGCAGTGGGCAATACCTCTGCATGCTTGACTGCTCTGTGATCTCCTCTTCTTTCTCTGTCCTTCCCACCACATGACTTCCTCTAGAAGGTGGAAGAAGATCAAAGGCACCTTCCCAGCAACACACGGGCCCCGATCCCCTTGACAGCACTCCTGAGCTGCCCCGTGCGGGGGCACCTGGGAATCAAAGGGTCCGAGAGAAGTCCCCAGGATGCCCAGGTGTCCCATGGTCACCTCTGCCTCTTGGAACCTGAGACACCTCTGGTGCGGGTGGCCATGCTGTGATGTGGGGACCAAGGGTGGTTTTCAGTGATTGGAAATAATGAAAGCTGCTACCCCTGTGAGTCACACAAACTCCCATCACGTACTCTTGCTGCATGATTTCCACCCCTGCTCCCCTGTGATCCTCAGCAGAGTGCCTGCTTGTGCTGCTGAAGTTCATTGTTGGCCTCTCTGCTTCATTTAAGCCTTTTTATGTTTGTCTGGAACTGTGGGTTTAGCAGAGGGACCTGTATTTGCCTTCAGCTGGGTGAAATATTTATGTCTGGCATCTTGTTTGCAGGGACAGTGGGGTAGGTGAGTTCCCAGGTGCACCTTCCTCATGCAGAATAGGAAACTTTTGATTTTCCCTTCTTGTAATGGTATTTTCCACAACTTAATGAAAAGCAGGCCTGAGCAAGAGCTATGAAATAGGGATGCAGATCTAGATTTTGAAGGTGTGGGATTTTGCTTGGTTCCCCCAAAACAGCAAGGCTGTGTGCTGAATGCTGTCTTGCATTACCGGGGATCAAAGTGAAAATCTGCAGAGCTGAAAGCCTGATGGATGCATCGTTACCAAGAGGATTAATAAGAGTTAGCAGTGCAACAGATTGCCCTTTGCTATGGCCGAGGCACAAAAAGTGCAATACGCGTGTCTTCCTTTTTCCAGGTCTCACCAGGCCTGACCCATGGAGGATGAGCATGTTGCTCTGTCTGCCCTTCTCAGCCACAAAGGCATCAGTGGGGTTTGTGCTGAAGTGGTTTTCCACCATCTGGGATCTACCCAAGAGCCACATCATAGTGTCTTAGAGATAGGAAAACTTCATAAAGACAAGACTTTGAATTAGGAGTCCGCTGCGCATTGCAACATTCCCCGTCATGATTCACATACCTCCAGCATGAGTGCAAATCCAGGCAAAGTGCGAAATGATTATCTCTCTTATCTTTGAGGAAATGCAACGTGCTCAAACCCTGCTGGCTCTGGAAGCAAGCTCTGCCTTGTTTTGGTCCGTGTAAATGGTCAGGATTGTCGGAAAAGCTCAACAAACTTCAGCAGCATAATCTACCCAATTAATTTTGAAGCATTCATTTTCTTTCCACCTTATGCAGCTCCATAGAAACCCTTGGATTTCTGCAGGTATATACTGAGTTATGAAGGAACTGGAGGCACGTAGAGAGCTAGAACATGATTAATAACTGTCAAGTTACAGGGGACATGTTAAAACCCTTTAAACCTCTCCCTCCCTTACTTTGTCCTAGGAGCTAAGACACGAGTCTTTGGCTAGGCTGCCTTTCCTGTTGCAGTCCTTGCATATGTGATAGGAGAGGATCTGAAGACACCAGCAAGGCATTCAGAAACTTTAGGAAAAAGCCCTGTCATGTCAAAAAAAAGGGAGAATGGGTGAGGTGCAACACAGAGGATCACATGAGGGAGTAGCTGGTATGTGCATGCCTCCACCAGAGCACTCAGACTCTGGTGGTGATGATGGTTTCCATCACGGAACCCACAGTTTGCCTGCCAGATAAATCACCTCCTTCTGTATTCACAATTGCAAAATATCTCTGCAGTGGCTCTAGCAATTGCCTGGTGAGAAAAGAAGGAAAAACTTTTCTTGCATCCTTAGCATAAAAGGTGTTTTTACAGAAAAAAAAAAAAAAAGAGTAATTGTGCATTTTTATTTGGTCCTTTGCTATATCTCTGCTCTGTGTCTGGGGTGTTTTCTTTGCCAAGGAGACAAGCAGAGGCAGTCAAGTCTTTGCAGACCCCTGGCAGTGGTTTTTAGGTTTATCAATTTTCTTGTATATATTTCAGTATAGTTTTTTTGTTTAGATTTCTTGGAGCAACTGTATTTATTTTGCTGTCATGCTGTCTTTTGCAGTAAAATTTATTTCTCATTCCCATTTACCATGGAGGCCTCAGTCTCAGAGGAAATTACAGGAGAAACCCAGAAGCAGTTAATCAAATGTTAAGCAAAATGAATGAGGCTTGTATGGTGCCCTGAAGGTCGTTAGACTCAAGGTCTGAGCAGCTGCCTTGGGGAGGGAGATCCAGGGTGGGAGCATTTGCCTGGAAAATCCCTGTTGCTGGACATGGAGGGGCTGAGCCTGCAGGCATCTCCCAGCTGAGCTCGGCTGCCATGACTGGATGCTGGGTAGGACCTCGTCCCTTTTCATTCTTCTGGTTCAGAGAGCTCTGGAAGTGGATGGGAGGTTGTGTCTCACCAGCTGGGTGAGAAATAAGAACTTGCCTATGGCTCCAGCTGGCTGGCTGCTTCCTTTACTAGCTGTGGAGTGAGCAGGTAGCTCTAAAACTGCCAAGACAGACAGTTGCTGGGAGTGAGGGTTGATAAAATAAACCCATGGACCACTGCTGAAATGAAAGTCTGGAAGTGGTATGGAGTCAAGGGGGGCAGCAGGCAACGGGGAGCGACCGGTGGTCAGCTATGCATCCTCTGAGCCGTTCTCCATCCCACCCACATCTTTCTCTTCCCATCAGAGTGACTCCGTGGAGGTGGTTTATCTTCCACCTGTCCTGTCTCCTTCCAGCTTGGAGGTGGAAGTGAAACCACAGGATATGGATGTAGGATGGAAACAGGGAGGCGGAGCGTTGTGACTTTGGTTCAGCTTCAAAGTGCCTTCCAGTGCCTTTTTCTATGTTACAGAAGAATTTTGACTAAAGTCATTAAGTGAGAACTATTATGAGAGAGAATGAAGATGTTGCGGGTACCCGCACGCTGTTATTCATTAAGCAGCATGTTAAACTTTCCTATGGATCAGTTTGGGTAGTCTTGATATTTTATTCCTCTTTCGTGCCATAATTGCACTTTATGCCAGTGTAAACACTGATCTCACTGCATGTTGAAATTACAAAGTATATAATATGAGGAGAGCTGGAATAACAAGAATGTGTATTTTCTGAAGAAGTAGAAAGTTTCTGGAGGAGGAGTTTTCCCAAAGGGAGCTAAGTTTACAGATCTAACTCATTCAGGCCTTTTTGCTTCTAAAGCTCATGCACACATGCACAAACACACGTGGTCTGGTATCTATTTCATGGGCACATTCTTCCCATCTCAGTGTGTAAAGGTCTTGAAAGCAATAGCTACTGGCAGTACCCCAATTCAACATATCTAGTAGGTCTCTTCCAGTTACAAAATCACTAAGGACACATGCCCAAGTGAGAGCAGGACTTAGTCTACCTTGCTGTCAGAAGCATTGAAACAAACTGTGTGTCCTTGTGGGTTTGGTTTGTGGGTTCTTTGGGGTTTTTTTAGTCTTTATTCGCTGACTGCATCTCAAGAATTGTGTTGCTAGGGTGAGTTTGCTAACGTAACTCCTGCAAGTAACTCCAGCAGCCTGCAGGACTCTTCAAAATCTAATTGTAAACTGCAATGTGTTTCCATTGTTTTCCAAATTTTATGGATTAATAGGCTGCAGGTGGAAGGGAAAAAGGGTAGGTTTGATTCTTTGCAAACTATCTTTGACTCAGTGGATCTGCTTGGATTTAAGAGGGCATGCCCTGCCTACATACTTACAGCAGATATTTTGGATTGGCATCAAGTGGCCTAACTCTACTGACTTAAACATAGCATTTCCAATTTACATCATCTCAGTGTTTGAACCTGATGTTACATGTGCAGACATGTAATCAGGGGAGTGACACTGCCTTCCTTCAGCTCAACATCTAACCTCCTCTGTGTGTCTGTGTTTTTATTTGCAAGTTTGGAGATAGGGAAGTACATATATGAACACAAACACCTCTGCTTTACCATGTTTTCCTGTCTGCTTAGGTGGGAAGTCTTAACTGGAGTAACTATTGGAGAAACCTCTTTGATGGAAACAACCATCAGAGGAAACAAATGCCTTGAAGGCAGTCCTTGTGGTTTGCACCTGGTAAGGACATACTGAAACTCCAGGCTAACAGGAAGAGAGCTCCTTGCAAGCTGATGTGCATTTTCCAGGCCTAAATTTTGGTGAGAAGTTGTGGTTGGTTGTTGTTTGGGTTTGTTTTTTTGTTTTGTTTTTTTTTTTAACATTGGCATTCCTTCTATCAATTTTCATGCTGCCTATTCCTATTAGGAAAAATATCTTCACTGAAAGGGTTGTCAGGCACTGGAACAGGCTTCCCAGGGAAGTGGTGGAGTCACCGTCCCTGGAGGTATTTAAAAGATGTGTAGATGAGGTGCTCAGAGACATGGTGTATTGGTGGACCAGGTATTGCTGGGTTAATGGTTGGACTTGATCTCAAAGGTCTTTTCCAACCTAAATGATTCCATGATTTTATGATTCTATTCATACTTCTCAGCCTAGAGGAACTCTGGCCAGGCTTTATCTTAGTGGTCTGTATTCCTGCGGTCGCTAAAACAGTTCAGGCTTATTCTTTTGAACAAAGTTAGTTATCATTAGGTTGTCTAGCAGTTTGATTCAGACACTGTATTTCACTAATAAGCATCATTTTGAAGAGCTTGTGTTTAAAAAGAATTGTTATCTAATGCTTACTGGTAGGTTTTGATTCTTACATCCCTGTTGAGATTGATTTCCTGTACATGCCTAATTGCTGATGGCACAGTAAGATATAAGCTATCTTGCATCTAAAAAAAAAAAAAAAGCTTTAAGCCAAGTTCCCTTTGCCTTAAACAGAAGGAGGCTTCATTTTATTTCATTTAGTAAAATAACCATGGAAGGATCCTCCTCCAAGAACTTGCAGCAATATAAGGAGTGTGTACAAAACAAGTCCAGACATCAAACAGGGCAACTCCCAAAATGTCTCTGCATTTGTAAACACGCTTCACATCTGCTCAGCTTTGCAGTAAGCATGAAACTTAAAACTTGGGGTATCTGTCTTATTCATTCATTTGAATGGATGCTAATTCAGGCTGTGGCTTGATGAGATGGAAGCTGCAGCTGGCTTGGAAAAGTGTTTTAAGAAGAGAAAAAAAAGCACACCTTGAAAAATTAAAGATAGTTTTATTAAATAAAAAAAAAAGAGGATCAGTTGCCTAATCTGATTTGCACCCTTATGAATAGTTGTTGGGGTAACTGCCTAAGCACTGCACTGTCAGCCTTTTCCTGGGATCAAACCACAACCTTTGATCCAAAGGATGTTCACCGATGATGGGAATATGGAAGGAGGGGGAAAAGCTTCTGCTTCGTTGAAATATGTTTCCTTTCTCGCAGAGTAGGTGTGAAAATGACTGGGGAGCCTTTGCTGGGATGTATATTGAAGTTTTGTGTAACCATCACAACTGTGGACTACCCTGCTTCAGCAGGTGGACTTTTCCAAACACCCAGTAGAAAATCTTGCAGTGAGAATGGGAGTGTAGTAGTTTATATGGATGTAATGCAGCACAGCTGATACCTAAGTTAGAAAGGTAATATACTTCCTCACTAAAATGTGGTTTTATACCAGCATAGGTACCTGCACAGAAGGGATAGTACTCTTAAAGCCCTCATAAATTAAAAAAATATATATATAGTAGCCTCCACCTATATTTGGTACATAATTATAACGTGTGGGGAGTGTATGGAGAGCAGGTCTGAGATGTATGCTGTAAAGTCAGTGGCATGAGATGACCTTTGTACATAGCCAGGCACCAAATGAAACTCTGTTTTAAATGTTAGTGTAGTATTGTAGGCACTACACTACTAGTTAATATATCTTCTGGACACCACTGCTGGAAGTTTGGGTATTTTTGGCCACAGTTGCTTATCACTGTGCTTTGTCTGCAAGATATATCTCTAAGATTTACTTGCAGAGCTGCTGATCTGATTTGCCACGTGCACTTCAGTCAAAATATCTACCTGTACATCTGACTATGAAGAATGGCATCTGTCCATAGCCGGAGGCTTCTGCCTTGAGGCAAACCGTATCACGTACAAGAAGAACAAGCTTATGAAGACTGATCTGGACTTTCAAGAGTTTGGAGATCTGAAATACAAAGAACAGGGTCTTACAGTTTTACAAGCTTCTACGCTATCTGAAGCCATAAATACAAGCACCACTGATCAGGCCATCGTTGGACTGCTCTCACACACTGCTTAGTAGAACTATTTCCTCTCTCCCCTCATGCCCATTTCTAGTCAGATGTGATAGCTGGGCACACTCATTTCCATGGGAAATGCTCTTAATTTTTGTGAAGAACTTACTTAATTTTTGATATAGGGACAGTAAATCTGTCACTAGTTAAAGCACAGTTTCAGGAGTGCTGCAACCTCCTGGAAAACCTTGGGCTTTGCAATGTAGGTATTAAATACCATGTAGTGAGAATTCTGTATGCATGTTGGTGGGGGAGAAAGGGGAAAGTAAGGCACATCCTAAAATGTAAGGTGGTGCCTGCTCCTTAAGGGTGTAAAAATGGTTTGAGCTCTGTCTTTGGCAAAACTTACTTTATATGTGCTCTGTGGCTTGTGTCACTTGGCCACATCCCAACCTTAACTCTAGTGTGGCTACATTTCAGCAGCGTGGCGTGTATAAGTGTCATGAATTATTATTTATATGATAGCAGTACGTAGAGGCTTAAGCAAAGGCTGTAACCCATTGTGTTAGGGACGGAGCAAAGAGACTGTGAGAGGCAGTTTCGCTCTGAACATCTCATGGTCTAAAAAGACCAGCAGCAGAGCAGGAAGGGATAGAGAAACATAGAGCTGAAAAAAATGCATCCAAGGTCACACGGTGTGGCAACAAGGCGGCAGAGGTTCGGGCTGGTGGGTGGTGACTGTTTTCATGCCTTCCCAGCAGCAAGTGTTGTGTCACTTTAATGCTGCAGAAGGTGACTTCTGGGTTACCTTTACACACAGGGCTTTTGCAGGGTGGCTTTTCCCACCGTGACAATTTAAGAATAGTTCTTGTCCTGTATGACTGCTGTGTCCTGCTGCCAGAGTGACTGCCCCAATGCCTCAGTGAAAAACAGGTACACGTGCCTATGTAGTGGTCCTTCGACGGCAAAGTCCAGCCTTCGAGTTTCAAACTGCTTGTATACAGCAGATCACTGGCATTGCTGGAGGTAAGCGTTAAGTACCTGGGGTCCTAATGCCCACTGACCTGTATGTTTCTGGCTAAAAGGTGCTGTGCAAGGGATACATTATGTTGTTAACAAAGCCAGTTTTGCAAGGGAGTCGTGTGCGAGAGATTTTTTTTTTCTTTGTTATCTTCCTAACTCACAAAAACGTCCGATGTTCTCCAAGGTATAATAGATTTCATCCATGCTGCTAATGCTTGTTTCTATTCATGTCCTTAATAGGAGTGAGGGAGCAGTGGCAGTCACCCCACTGCAATGTCAGGATCCTTCCTGAACCTTTGGAGTGACTAGGCTGGTAGGAAATGACGGCAGAGTGCTGACGAGATTAGCACTTCTTGATCTCCATAGTGTAAAAAAGCCCCAGGACTAACTCATTCTTCAGGCTCTTCAGTGACTAATAGGTGTTTTATCGTCCTTTCAATTAGAAAGCATTTATCAGCAATCTTTGCTAGCTCACTGCGTGAAATGACCTGTCATTCACAATCTCAGCCCTTGGAACTGGTAATTAAGTTTAGCAATCTGCCTCGGCAGCTCTGATTGAGATATGTGGTATGTTTCCATGCGAGCAGGCAGATACTTTGGATTTTCCTTCCCAAAAGGAAAGAGCTTTGAAAAAAAGCTCCCAGCAGATGCCTGCTTTTGTCAGGTACCTGCAGCCATCAAAGCCCTGGCAGCAGAGCGCGATGCGTTGGTTGACTTAAGCTGGGAGCAGCGCACAACGCTCTCTAGCCGGGTGCCTGGTTCATCATCAGACTTTCCGAGTTGCCTGCTTTTGGGGCTGTGGAGGAGATACCCGCTTCATTCTTGATGTTCAGGTATGATGACCCTGAAGTTTAGGCACAGATATGGAACTCCAAATTCCAAATACCTCTTTGTGTTGAGCGAGGGGTAAAGAAAGGCAATTGCAGTGAAGCAGGTTATGTGTGACGAAATGCAGAGATCAAGTACGGCGACGTAGATCCTACATCTCCTCTGGTACAGTTCTCCTCAGTGCCAGCAGAGGAGATGTTTTATTGACAATGTAAACAAGAACAACAAAAAGTCAGTCTCCTCCTGAAGGAAGTTATTTAAGGAGTTAGGCCTGACAGGAGAGTGACTGAACCGCAGTGTCACCCCATGATTTACTGTGTTAACTTGAGGGTGATGCCAACAATGTCACAGCGATTGCCGACGTCGAGGCTGCATGTCTGTTATCTCTTGGCCTGCCCAAGGATCGTTTCTTTTTTAAGATGAGAAGAAATTTGCAGGTTGCTTACACTAAGACTTACACTTCTTGTAAAGGAGCTTTTTCCCGTCCTTGTGTAAATCTTGACAGTAGTTAATAAAGGCTGATTTTCAGTAGCTAGCCCACTGGGTTTTTTAGACAAACTTTGCTCTGAAAAAAAAAGACATCTTAAAAATGTAACCCAAACCACCCAACCTTCTTCACAACTGCCAAGGGGTAAAGAAATGCCAGCATCCCCACTACTCTCTCTCCACGATCAGGTTCAAGTTGCCTGATTTGGGGTTTCTGGAGGAAACGCACAATTTGCAGAGTTCACTGAACCTTGCAGAAGATTTGGATTTGAATTTGTCTGGAGCTGCCCTGAAATATTTCTTACAATTTCTGAAATATTCCTTACTCTTTTTTACCACAGAAGCATCCTGAGGGGATTTTTCTGCTGCTTCTTTTTCTTCCCCTTTTGCTACATCAGGCTCGTCTCCCTGCTGTCTTAAGGAGACCACCTACAATTTAAAGAAATAAAGACCTCCATGAAAAAATACAGGCAAACCTGATATTTCAGGGTCAGTTCCCCACAATATTTATGTAGTTGTCTGAGCTGGCCTAACCACAGATGGGAGGGGAAAAAGCGCATTATAATGTGGTGGCTGAGAGGGTAACCTTTGTTAAAAAACAACAACAAAACCAAAACCCAGCAACCTAAAAGTGATGGGAAAAGTGCCAAGTAGAGGAAAGGAAAAGGATTTTGATATTTATGAGGTATAGAAAATAACAGCATTGGAGGTAGCACTGCTTGCAAAGTATGTGTTTGATGAGGATAAAGCAGCAGACATACTTCCTTAATCTTGGAGCAGAGAGAAAGGGTCCTGCCTAATATAATTTATTTAAGAGGTTTCTATGTGTTTTGAAGGGGAAAAAGTGGTCCTGGACATAAGGAAAAAAAAAAAAAGGATGGACCTTGGGCCACAAAATCCACTTTCTTCCCTGAAACCACCCAGAGGTTCCTTACAGCCTCCTGCTCCCTGAAGATCACGTGCGCTAACTTCAGACCCCTGAGAAAAAGAAGGAAAGAAACCCTTACAATTTGGAGCAAAGGCCACCTTTCCTCACCGAGACTAAGCAGGGACATAAATTACAGGGTATCTGTTTCAGGCCTCTTTCAATGTACAGCTCCTGTAAGAGCTCCAGAGTAAGATAATCCTCTGGAGATCAGAGGCACCATGTTATTAGCAGAAGCTCATAGGTTACATTTAGTGGTGTCTGGGGTACCTTTATGCTGAAGTGTTAGTATCAGCTAGAGAGCACATAATCTTTCTCCTGAGTCTAATTATATATTCATTGCACAGGCAACAGAACGTTCATATATATTTAATTAGTCCAAAGATTATGCTTTAAACCCACAAAAGGAAGGCAGCAGGAAATAAGAATGAAAAGTCAAATAGCCCCGAAATTGGTCTTTTATCTAATCGCATCACTGACTGCCTGGGAGCTCCCAAGCCCCACTGTGAAAGATGCTGTAAAAACATTTAAATATAAAGCCATAGTTGAATAAGCTACAGCCAGAGCAAAAACCTACATCTCTATTACGCTTAATCACCAGTTGAATTCTTCCTGATTTACCCCAGTTCATATGGAAATGGAATATGTACAGCCTGTGCGTGCTCGGTCCCTCCATTGGATCACCTGTAACGTTTGTGGTGTGGGTGAAATAACTTCTGCTGTTTGTAAAAGCAGTTCGTTATCCGCTTTGGAAATTTCTCATTTACATTTTCTCATTACAGAATATTAGGTGAAGTTCTCAAGGATCTGCATTAAAGTTAGGTTAATAGCTTAAATACAGGATTATGTTTAAATATAAACCATAAAGGCTTCATGCTTGAAAATAAATGCCATCGTTCTATCTCTTCATCTGAAGTACCTTGGTTTTGGTCCTTTTTTGGTGCAGTAAGTTAACTGGATTTTGCAGATGCTTCCTGAAATCTAGTGGTTATGTTATATATAGTTGGAGCAGTTAAGGTTTTAACGCAGAGCCTGTGGCAAAGGAAGAGATCTGGGAATGGGGAGAACTGAGGCACGACTTTGTGATTCTGCCAAGCCCTGGGCAAACTCTTAGCGGAGATGTAAGGAGTGATCACTTAGTCCCGGAGCACATTGATGTGGCATCGTTTTTTTTAACCCTTCGCTGAGTATCAACAGCCCCAAAGGAGACCGTGAGTCTCCAGCCAGGTGATGCTTCCAGTCAGGCATCCCCAGGTTCTTGGGGAGCCCAGCCATGACCCGGCCAAGTTTTGAGTCAACGCAGCTTCATGCAGCTTTGGCTCTGCTTCTCCTGTTCAAGTAGTATAGTGTCTTCATTATCAGGGGCATTTTGGTCAGAGAGACACTGTCAAAGTAGGGCCATCTTCCAAGTTAGATCAGCTTTACCCCTGTCTGGGACAGGGACCTGCAGATAGGGTTTTTCCCAAACTCTGCTCTGTGGTATGTGGCTCAGTGCAAAAAGAGTGCAAGACTTAAAAAAAAAAAAAACCAACAAAAACTCACCATGAAGTGAGCTGAGAATCCAGCTCCTAGAAAAGTTCAGGGGATTCGGTCCTGCCTTAACAAAGTTCAGGCAATTAAAATAAACCATTGCTATTGAGGATTAATCAGCTCAGTTGTGATGGGCGATAACGAATGCCATTCAGTGGCTGTGACTGTGCTGATGCTGCATCCACAGCCTGTCTTCTGGAAGCTGCAGACTTTCCCCAGACAAGGGTGTCAGAATAAATCTGCTCGGTATCCCCAAGCTGAAAATTTATGAAGGTTTCATCCTGGAAAGAGAGGACCTCAGAGAAAGCAGAGTAGAAAATAGAGGGCCTCTTCATACTAAACCCCATCATACAATATAGCTATTGTTTGGTATTTTGGTGCAAGTAAATGTCCTGTGCTGACTCTTTAATAGAGGAAATCTGTTCAAGTCAAACTTTCTTCCTCTTTACCCCTCTGCAGTTCCCATCGTTCAAAGGTGCAGCTGGGGACAGAGTTCATGCCAGTGTGTATTTTGAGGAACAACTTAGGTTGTCATTTTTGGTTTGATTTTTTTTCTGGAGGGTGTGATGACCAGGCTGTGTTCAGAGGGTTGAAGCCCTTGTGGCACGGCTGAACTCTTCCTGCTTGGAACTAGTGGCATGTTGAGGAGGAGGAGGAGCCACTGAGACTGCAGTTGTAATTGTAAGCATGACTTCTGGCCATAAATTTGATCAATTGGATGTTGTCTTGTCCTAAAACACTATCTGCTTGCTACTGTTTATATTCCCTTCACATTCAGGGAAGTCCATGCTGCTGGGGCACCCCTTGTCACAGCCAGGAGGTCGTTGGTCTCGGGAACCAGATGTGCACAAAGTGACTCCCAGGCACCAACAAACCAAAGCAGGCAGAGGTGGGGGAAAACCAACATGTTTTCAGTGGCCAGCTCTCTGTGTGTGCTTCTGCAGCTTAGGAGCTCAAGTTTCAGGGTTTATTTTCTCTGTTTTAAGAACAGGGGAAAAGAAAGGGTCTAAGAAGCCTCTGAGAGGGTTATGTAGGGCCTTGAGTGCCTGGTCTGGCTTTCAGGAGCCTTGAGCACTCCTCGCCAAAGCCGTGTTTGCAGCAGCTTGGGAGGAAGGTGACCTCTCTTTTCAGAGCGCTTCAGGGATCTCCTGAAGAGCAGCTCCATGGAGAAGGACGTTGGAGTCCTGGTGGACAAGTTATCCATGGGACAGCCCTGTGCCCTCGTGGCCAGGAAGGCCAGTGGTATCCTGGGATCCATTAAGAAGGTGTCCAGCAGATCACGGGAGGTTCTCCTCCTCCTAGTGAGACCTCACCTAGAGTATTGCATCCAGTTCTGGGCTTTCCAGTTCAAGAGGGACCGGGATTTACTTGAGAGAGTCCAGTGGAGGGCTATGAGGATGATTAAGGGACTGGAACACCTGCCCATGTGTTGCCAGGTCTAGTCGAGAGGTGGCGTCCCTGCCCAGAACAGG